>NC_077223.1:100190837-100474791 GCF_024763615.1 Phlebotomus papatasi
AAAATATACGATAGGGTGAAGTCATTACTTATGGACGTTATACACTTATGAGAAGCTCGCAAAAATCTTAAAGTTTTATCTAAAACAGATTTCGAAAAATCACAAAATTGTTAATCACATCTTAAACTACTGATTTTATTATTTTTCGAAAATTCTTTAGGCAAAAAATTTAAGATTTTTGCAAGTTGTCCATTAGTGTATAACGTCTATAAATTATGACTCCACCCTATATGGTTTTCTCATCGTTTCTGCATTATTAACTTTTTGCTAGATTTTGAGATTGTAGCATATTTCTGTGATTTTCGTAATTTTTTTATGTGTTTCCATTTTTTTTAATTTTTCCGTGTTTTTAGAAATTTTTCTCGACATTACTTGAGTTTATAATGAGTTACTTATAAAAACGTTACTTTTCAAATTTTTCACGAACTTTCAGGCATTCTTTCGCAATCATTGTGACTCATTTCTTGTTTTTCTGACATTGTCCGTCAAAGTGCTACCAGAACATTATCTTCCATGTCGTATTCACCCCTTTTCATCGTCATCTCTGCAACAAAAATGCTTTTTCTTGCAACGGTGCGACAACATTCCAGCGAGGGTTTATCCGTTGCTGAGAAACCTCCCAGAGTCTTTAGGCACTCTTGGAGTCTCCCATAGAGATGAAGAGGGATATTTTGAGTATTCTAGACGTACATGTTCGATTTATTAGCATTCACTTATTGTGTTGAATAACAATCAGATCGACATGTGACTGATATGCGTGTAGCTGAGGCGCAATGTACATGAATTTCGATACAAAACAGCCAAAGGAGACACATCTACAGATATCAATTATATAAATTAATTATGAATAATTTATAGAAGACAATCGAGACTCTTTTCCTCAATCGGTGAACTATCCATCGTGATCTCTGGGACTTCCTCCGAGACAATGTTAGTATACGATTGTGCTATTGGCAAGCCTTAGCACAAAATAATATTAAGCTGACGAAGGAGCTGTCCTCAAAATCGATTGACTGAATTAATAAACAACATGGAATGCTATTCATTTGATCATTTAAATTGTAATCTTGTCCCATATTATGATTCTTCATAAATTCAGTGACATTTTCTCAGCTTCCCCTTGCTTGGGCAAAAATTGCACATTCGCAATATTATAAATTGAACACGACAACCCACCGTGAAATATTTTGCCAAAGCCACTGAAAAAAAATATGTCAAAAGGAAATTCCAACTAATTAGAGAATTGATGAAATAACAGAATTTAATTAATGTTTATGACAACATGTCATAAATGCAAGTGCATATTAAGACTCTCCTTAATGCACTTCCATCGTCTGGTAGCATCCACCAAGGCATAATAACAAGAGAAAGGGAAAAACTTCATATTTCATATTTTTATTATTAATTAATAGATTCATGGAGAGTGTGCAAGGAAAAAATTCACGACAACTGCTCAAGATGTACAGGTTTTATTTGCAATTTTGCGTGAATGGAATAAAGAAATTTTTATCGTCAAGAGTTTTCTAAAAAGCCACTTTAAAACTATCTCAAATACCATTCACCTGTCAACTGATATGCACATTGATGATGGGGAGAAAATGGCCAAGAGACACAAATCCATCCAATTCAATTAGCTTCCCTTTCCTTTGAAAAAAAAATAAATATATACATCATTGTAAAATTGAAAGAAAAAGAATAGATTATCTTTGAGAGATTGAAAGTATTCACTTCATGAAGCGAATTTTGATGAAATTGCACGAAAGAAGTCCAAAGAGGTGATTGATTACTTAAAAGTTCTTTTCAGAAATTTTAAAACACTTCATGTTGGTAAAAAATAAATGAATTTTTGTAATTAAAATGTTTTTTGAGCTGACAAAGAAACAAATATTTTCGCAATTTAATCGCAAATTGTAATCTGTCCTCAAAGTACTTGGAAGGAATAAATTGTTAATCGTATATTTAAAACATGAAAACTTTCTCTTTCTTTAAAATAATTTTTCGAAATAATTTTTCCAGGCTTAAAATTCCTGAAATTTAAGGAATTTTTTTTTTAATTGCCTGGGACGTTGCAATGATTTTGAAAAACATAATCAGAATAAATATGAAAAACTTCAACATGGAGGAATTAGTCTTTATAAAGTTTTCAATGGAAAAAAGTTAATAAATAAATAATCTTAAATTTTTTTCAAGCAGGTTTTATAGTTAGTGAATTAAGAAAATTAAATAATAAGTGTTGAATTTCTCTATTTTTCTTATTGAACAACCTAATCATTGATTATTTTTATAAAATGTATAAAATGACATGCATCATTCCTTTTGAGTTATCTACAAAAGGACAAAAAATGGTTGATAAATTATTTAGTTTCACTTTAGATTGTCAAATTTGTCATTTTACAATAATTAGTTTATTAAGCATTGCAATTTTCTGTATAAAATTTTAGGCTATAAGAGAAGAGTACCCCGGATCGGAATGTTAAGAGACATGCTCCATATTTAGTTGAAAATATAATCCTCAAAACATTATTTGGTATTTTTATGTATGCTAATTGACACATTAGTGATTCCTTTAACTATATCTGTGCTTTTGAATTTCTAATTTTTACAATAAATTAATAAAAAATATGTGTAATTGCAAACTTGCACTCTGTACCTCGGATCACAGGGAAAATTAGTTTTATAAATTAAATTTGATTTAATGCAGTGTATTCTTGTGAGAGTTAAATGGTAAAAAGTAGCTAATCATTTTTAAAAAATCATTTAATTTGGAGAAACAATGTGGTATTAACCTGACGATCCGAGGAACACTGCCGATCGCTGGTGCTCTTCCCTTATTGTAATATTTATTTTTATTATTTTATTTATTAATACCCAGATTTAAAAAGCCAACAGCTGAATTATATTATATTAAAGATATAAAATATTTAATTTAATTTTTAAACATCAATTTTATTCTTTAGCTTACCTACATTCTTAAATAATAAAACGAAATAAATTTGGAATATTAATACAGTTACAACCGTTACAACCCTGGTTTCAACTCTAAAATAATTTCAATTCACAAAATTTCAATTCAGATCCTGAGACAATTTTTTACAACTAGAACAACTAAGTATAATAAGTATCTTTTTAAGGTCCAGGCGAATTAATGAATAATGGGCCCAAAAGGAGGCCTGGGTGCAGCGGTTCCACGAGGAACCGCCCCCACTGTATTCTAAGTTCCAGGCGAAGATTGTATAAATTCAGGGACTTAAGCTTAATAAAAAGTGAAGCTATTTTTCATTTTTTCATGTAAAAATTTTGCAGATATTGCACCGTGTCTTAAACATATTTCCTCGTAGTTCTTGTATTATTTCGGCGAACATTATGAAATATATATTTTTAGATAGCTTTTAACGTACAATTTCGAAATATATCAGAGTGATAAATCAATTCTCTTTAGGAAAAGACCTGCCATTAGGTTTCAGTGCCTCTATGCAAAAACGTATTGAAAAATGAATGTCGAGAGGCCCTTGTCTAAATTGCTACAACCGTTTCTACTTATTATGAAATTTGAAAATTAAGGATTTATGTAAATAAACCGGTTTTAGATTAGCACAGCAATAAAAGTTGTCCTAAAAAGTATTCAACAATCAAAAAAGACAAAAAATTGGGAGGTAGCAGGTAGTTATATTCTCAAAATACTTGGAATATCTCATAAATTTTACATTTTGCACAAAAAAAACTTAGAAAAAATGTTCATTTGGCTGGAGTTTTGGATATAATAAAAGCTGAGAATTTTAAGGATGATTAGATCAGAAAATTGTGATGTTTAAAAAGGGTTAGGAAGAAGAAAGGACGTGAATATATGGCAATGAGACCTCTTTACGGCAACCTATCCACAGGGCCATAGCTAGAGTTGAATTCAAGGTAGGGCATCAGTCGTTAAAGGTAGGGCATTCATCAAAATTTTTGATTGATATCTTTTGGTTAGTCGATTTCCATCTCCCTTCACTTGAATGTAAGTGAATGATGTAAAACAAAACAAAAATCAAAAAAAAAACAAATTTTAAAAATAAAATATAATATTTTAATTCGTCGATACATATATTTAAGTGGTTACGTCCGTCAAAATTGACAAAAAAACATCAGATTTTGTTCCAATTTCTTTTCAGCATAATAAAAAATATAATTAATTCAAGCTCTTACGCATATAAAAGTACAATATTTAAACTATATTTCCTGAAATTTTCATTTAAAAATGTATCCTGTGGGACTTGATTTTTGGAGACATTTTCGAAAAAAAAACATACTTGTCGGTGGACAAGATTTCTCGAAATTCGTTCATCTAGAAACCAAAATTACGTTAAACAAGTAACAAAGGAATTTTCAAAAAATGAAATTTGAATTCTAATTTGCTGAAAAAAAATTGAGAAATTATTATATTTTTACAGTCTTCTTGATCCATGTAACCCCTTAACTATCTTGCAAATGCGTAAATGAGAAAAGGAAATACATTGAGTTTTTTATATAAGAAATGTAAGATTCTTTACGCTCATTTTGCTCAGAATAATTGAAAAATATTATTTCATTTCATTAATCATCAAATAATTGCAATTTCAACTTATTAATAACAATGCCAAATTGATGGATAAATATTCTATTTTATTTTTTTAAAGATGTTTCAGAAAATATTTAAATTTTTCACAAAATTATCGTTTGACTTTCCATACGATTTTAACCAAGCATTAAGCACTTCAATCGATCACTTATCGATAACAGGCCATTTAATAGGAGATTAATTTCTTCTCTACCATTTCATACTACGAACATTTTACTTAGAACATTATCTCAGTTCCTGGTTTTTAAGGTAGGGCATTGGAATTTTTAAGGCAGGGCATTGACCCTCAATGTCCCCCTAGCGCTACGGCCCAGCCTATCCATCGAGAGCGTCCCGATAAAAGATAATGGTAAACTAGATGCTAGATCTTAAAGATCTGTTGAATTTTAAATTCTTAAAAAATAATAAAGATTAATAATAAAAATTCACAAATTTTTTTCGTATGCCTTTTTTTCAATAAAGTATTAATAGTTTTCCTAAAAATATTCCTCATCTGAATAAGGCAATTATTTTGAGCTATTTGCGTACATTGAGAAAAAAAGAGGGTGCGATTAACATTTTTTCCTCAGAGCTTTAACACTTTTTAAGTGTAAAAATGTATCAACATTTTTTAATGTTAATTTTGCACCTTTTTAAGGGTAAAATTAACATGAAAAGGGTAACTTTAACCCCTAATACACCTAAAAAATGGTAATATTTACACCGATTTTGGATCAATACTGCGGGATAAAACTAACATTTCCGGAATGTTATTTTAACTTTTTCGGATTTCTCTCAGTGTACCCCTATCCTGAAATTTTCATACTTTTCAAGAAGTCTGATCACGCTAAGATAAAGTCATGTTCCAGAGGTGAAAACATAGGGAATTTGTTCTAAATTCTCTGCAGGTTTGTGGTGTAAAAAAACACCGATGTTCTTCATCTCTCTTTCCTGAAATTCTATCTAATGCCTAATACTAGACCTTCTTGACATTTTTGATGAGTGTATAATTCTCTATCTGAGCCCAAAATCGCTGGGATGCGTTTTGGTGGTTAACCTATCTATTATGATATATGATTGAAGTGGACAGGAACACCTTGTGGTATCCTCCGGATGTGAGAAAGGGCAAGAAAGAGAAGAAGAAGAATGATTAACACATTTTAAAAATTCTTCACAACCTCCTCCTTTTCAACCACTATTCTTTACCCATCTACGATCAATTTAACACAACACACCATTTAGTCTTCATCTATTTCTACAGCAATTCACAACAATTCTCCAGGCCTCTCATTCACACCAATAAAATCAATTGAAATGGGATAAGAAAAAAAGCCTAAAGAGAGTGGAACAAGTGGAGTGTGTATAATAAATCGATTAATTGTGGACAAATTTGTGAAGAAGCAAACTTTCCCTGTGATTTTCAAACATATTGTTCACGAGGGTGTTCAAACACGCACCCAAGACGTTTTGTGGGAGAAAAAGTGGGTGGGTTATTGAAAGTGACAATTGTGAAGTGGTTGAACAATGGGAAACCCTTTTTTGGAAAATTCTCAAGACGCTATTCAGTGACATACAACCCTCCAATAAATTTTCCCCAAATATACAATCATGCAGAGATTTTCGATGCTTCGGCTTCATGAACGATTTTCACACATAACACATTTCTTCTTTTTTTTGTGCTAAATCCTTTCTTCTCCGCTATTCTGTCAAACAAACATGTTTGGGGGTGGAGGCGATAAATTAAAGATTCGGTGTTCTTTTTCCAATGCGGAGTTTTTCCTCACTTTCAAATTTTCATTCCCCTTTTTTCCCAGGTTTATTAGAATTTTAAATTTAATCCCTTTTCACAGTTTTATTTTGTGCATCAGAATGACAGATAAACTAAAATTTGGCAGTAAATTGAGTATCCAAGTGATACTTGTGGTTTTTGAGAGTGAAGTATATGCCTTTGAAAAAAGGCATTGAATAAATGAGCAGTAAAAAGTTAAAATTGATTAGTAACAAAAAACTTTGAAATAGTGATATTTTCGTCCAAATCTTGGCAAAGGGAAAATAAAGGGCTTTACACTTTATATGGAACTATTTTAAATATTAAATATATAAATTAGGTCCATTTTTGTAAAGATTTAAGGTTTTTACTGATCATAATTAGATATTTTACTGCTCATTTTTAATTTTTTGCTGCCCATTTAGAACTTTTTACTGATCGTTTGTTTTTTGCCTTGAAAAAATAGATTAAACTTAAAAGTTAGATCAAACTGTCTACAGATGCATGAAGTAGTTTAATTACAAATCAAAGTTTTATGGATCCCTCACTGAGAGAAATCCGAAAAAGTTACAATAACATTCCGGAAATGTTAATTTTACTCTGCAGTATTGAACAAAAATCGGTGTAAATATTACCCTTTTTAGGTGTACTAGGGGTTAAAGGTACCCTTTTCATGTTAATTTTACCCTTAATAGGGTGTAAAATTAACATTAAAAAATGTTGATATATTTTTACACCTAAAAAATGTTAAAGTTCTGAGGAAAAAATGCTAATCGCACCCTTTTTTCTCAGTGCGCACATCATTTAGTTCAGGAAAATTTCGTTAATTTAAAATTCACGTCGCTTTCTTTCTCACACGTTTCGCATATGTCTACCTCATTCTTTAACACTCCAAATTCGATTAAGCTAAATTGAATTTGTTGTGATGCTTAAAAGAAGAAGAAGAGTGCGAAAGAATGAGGTAGATATATGCAGAGTGTGAGGAGTTGTGAGAGAAAGAAAGGCTTCGTTCAGTAATATCCTTTCGAAGAGACAAAGCCACTCCAAGGCCAAACCAACTTATTCGAAAATCTAGCGAAAGTCTAAAGTGAAAATTCACGTACTCACCGCTTTAGCGCTGATTGTTCTGTCATTTCAAAAATCGGTATTGTGAACACTAACAACAATGTGTAAACGTTTGCTGCAAAAACAAATTTTTGTGTAGTTTTGTGGAATTTCAGTATGGCCGAACGTTTGAATTTCCAATTTCATTAAAATAAATGCCCTTTTGATAAACATGCCTAGGGGAAAGTACTCTCCCTTCGAATGTTCATACCTTCGAATAATGTGACTTTTCTTTTATCTTTCCTAAAAGACTTACACATTTCTATCAAATATTAGTTAGCTTATCATCAATTATTAATAATTACGTGATAAATTTGTATAAATCTCTCAGGAAAAATTAAAGAAATTCATATTATTCGAAGGCATGTACGTTCGAAGGGAGAGTACTTTCCCCTACTTTTGTTTACTTTTGTGTAGCTCTTCGGTTTAAACGATCGAACTTCCAACGGGTTTTTGCACTGAGAGAAATCCGAAAAAGTTAAAATAATATTCCGGAAATGTTAATTTTACCCTGCAGTATTGATCCAAAATCGGTATAAATATTACCCATTTTAGGTGTATTGGGGGTTAAAGTTACCCTTTTTCATGTTAATTTTATCCTTCAAAAGTGTAAAATTAACATTAAAAAATGTTGATATATTTTTACACCTAAAAAGTGTTAAAGTTCTGAGGAAAAAAAAAGTTAATCGCACCCTCTTTTTATCCCAGTGTAGACAAGTTCTCACTGATATACCTTGGAATCGGCACAGAAAAAAACTCAACCGGAGAGAGCTCTCAAATTTAGAAGGTTATTACTGAACAGATGGAAAGTGATTCGAATTTTGACTTTACGAAATTTTCCTGGTCTAAAAATGTGCCTGAGCCTTTAAGAATAAATTTACTAAACCAACTTTAAGCTTCTCTTCATAATTTACAAATGGAGTTTGATAATCTATAAGTGTCTCGACTAAGTAACACTCTGTTTGGACAAAATATCATTTGATGTTCGAAAATCCAAATTAAATTTCGAATACTTCAAATAATTTTTTCGCAAGTTGTGTAATTTACTAAAACAACACGTTGTTAAAAGAATTGCACATTGATTGTATGAATAATTAAAATAAAGAATAGGAATATTATGTACTAATAATATCATTATATAATAATAATAATTTGGGGACATTCCGAAATTCGAACAGGGAAACAGTAGAGCCATCTAGAAGAATTTACAATAAGTCAAAATACCTTTTCAATTAAGTACTACCCAATAAAACTACGGCTCTGTTTCGGCAGTATCCCATAAATTTTAGTTTGACTTAACATCAAAATCAAGAGCTATATTTGAAAATCTATTTGAATTGCACCGACACTTTGTATAATTAAGGCCCATTTAAACAAGTGTATTTTTATTCGAAATTTTCCTTTCGAAATAAAAATCCACCCATTAACTTTACCATGCTTTTGCTTTACTTTTCCTAATTATTTGACTTGAATTAAAATTTTCTCTGAAAAACAATATGTTCGAAATTTTTACAAAAATTGATTTTCTAAATTACTTCTTTCAGATAATAAAATGAGTATAATCAGAAGGTAAGATCGCAAAATACTTAACTGGAAAATTCATGGTGTCACAGGGAGTGATTTCGAAATAATAGAAAATCTTTCGACTTTCTATTTTAGTCGATACACATTTTGGGAAATTATAACAAATAGTAAAATGACTTTATCTTAAATACGAACCACTGTTTTATAATTTCCCAGATTCAGTGGTTCGGAAATTTGAGAATTACATTTTAAAAATGTGTATTTTAAAATAAAGAACTACAACTCTGTCTCTGATAAGGTTCCAAAATAAAAATACCTCCAGAATAGTCTTAAATACATTATACTAGATATTTAACATTATATAACGAAAAAGCCTGAAGTACTTTATTATAAAACAATGCAATATAGAGTATCAATGAGAAATATTATGTTCCTATTATTTTGTAATTATTTAATTAATTGTCAAAAAAATCAAGTAATAAATGAAGCTAACCTGAAGTATGTACTTAATGGTAAAATTCAGCTTTGAAAACAAATTTTCAATTTAACTAGAGACCCCTTAAATCGAAACAACTATATGAAGCTTAAATCAACAATAAAGACAGCGATATAAGTGAAAAATCAACATTCGAGGATCTAAACAAGAGAAATAAAATAAATAACGATAAAAATCAGCAATAAATTAAATACCGTGAAGTGAAGAGGCGTTATAAAAAAGAGAGTTTTTATGTCTTTTCATTGTTATAAGTTTTTAATGAGTTTTTTTTTCTTCGGTACCACCTTAGCTTTCTTGATGCTCTCTTCTACCTCCATCAATTAACACGTGTTTATTCTGCAATAACGGCGAAAATACACAACTTTTTATTCATGTTCTCCTCAGCACAGCACCCTTCCCATCCATTACTCCCAAATAATTCACCATAAGACTTTGCAGGTAAATTCAGCCAAAAAAAAGCAGAATAATTAAAATTACTAAGTACGAATGAAAAGAGGTGAAATGGAGACCACGAAAATGTATATCAATAAAACACTTCCTTTCACAATTCTTTGCAGTGTTTGTTTTTTTCTGGATAGACTTCACCCTCCACGCTCCACCCCGTGATAGTCTACTTTTTCTGTTGGGAAAAATTGCCAAAAATGTTTGAAAATTGTCGTTAAGGTTTATGGTAACGACTACGTAAGGTAAGCCACGCAAGACGGTCCAAAGAAAATGGGGAAAAAGAATGGGCTCTACTGAGAAGAAAAACTCTTTATCAGGTAATAAAACAATATTACAAGAATCTTTATGAAAAAAATTCACATTATTTTTAGCTACCTTGTCTCGTGTGCTAAAAGACAGGGGATTGTTTACCTGCTTTTAATGTCCACAATGTAAAACATTTTGCCATTTCTTTTATAACCTGCTTTTTAGTATACTTTTGCAGACAATGTTACATCATGTCATGCGTGTTAAAGCACAAATTACTTGTTTTTGTATTGTGATAGGGTTAGTTTTACATTTTAGAGGTTATTTATTAGCTATTTTTACCGAATTTTCACGACAGATATAGATAAATTAAAGTATATTATTTAATTCAGCACTTCATTTCTTAAATTTCAATTTAATTACCTTACTTATTTCATAAGCAGGTAATCACTGATCACCTCTTTGACAGATTCTTAGTGCTTAATAGGTTAATTGCATCTTTACGTTCTGAGGAGAAGATTTAATTTTAAAATTCAAAATTTAGTTTCAATTTTTCAAACATCAACAAGAATTAGTGCAAATAATAAGTCATTATTTACCTTTCAGTCGAGGTACTTTTGAACAACCAAAGAATACCTTCATCATTTTCTAAGGATTATCGAATTGAATAAATTTCTCACTTCTCAAGAACGAAAATATGTCTCCAATAAATTTCTTATCAAAGCTGTTAGGGTAAGTGTACAAAATTTCGGCCAGCTTGCAATTCCGGCCACTTTACACTAGAGATTATACAATGCAAAAAATTACAGAAAATGTCGCTTCGACGAACGAGATGATGTGAAAAGGCATTAGAAGTATCCCGGAAGGGCAGGGAACTATGAGAATGAAGGTGGCCGAAATAGGCTACCAAACTTATGTCTACATTTTTATTCATTTTAAAATGTATCAAGATCGATTTTAGAGAAAATAATGACAATAAACTGTCTAAAAGGTTCCATGTAACACTCCTTAAGAAGAAGTATTAAAAAAAATCAATTTGTATTAAAAATATTACTTTCAGGCTTAAGACTTTGGCGCTTTCATGCAGCTATGACGAAATTTGGCACACTTACCCTAATATTTTTAAAAATTGATTTTTACAAACTCTCTTTTATTAAGCCCAATTAGGGCGGTCGTGAACTATGGAAAAGATCATCATCAAAATAACATTGCACAAAGAAAACGATCAAAATAATTGGTATGTGGCCTATGTGCTTATATACCTCACCACTAGATAGCGCAGGGTGAACTCTTTTTAAGCAGTACACTCAGTCCCGGGATTATGCACATTTTCAAGACCGAAAAAAACGCGAGAAATGGCATTTGCATCGAGAAAAATTGCATACCCGCAGGGGCTTTTTTTTAATAAATCTACCGTAGAACGAATTTCTCGCGGTGTAAAAGTAGTTGAAACAAAAAGATTCAACTGTTTAATAGAAATGCATTAATTAACAAACAGTACTTTTTGGCCAGAGTTCTTGATTAAATGGTTAAAATATTTAAAAATTTTACCCTGATAAAAGAAATTAAAGTTTTATTCTGAAAAAGAAGCATACTGTTTTCAAATTTTCCCGCGTCACAACATTGTATACATTCAGGCGTATTTCAAAAATGATTTCACAAATTGACTCCCAATGGTAGGTGAACTTGCATAATTGTATGTGCATAATTCCGTCAGGTACATAATCCCAAAGTACATAATGCCGGGACTTACTATGTTATCACACTTGCACATTAAAATTTTAATATGATTCACATTAATTGTCGCTGGTGAGAGTCCAAATGTGTAATTTGTGTGTTTGAATCATTTTATATTCAAAATTTGATCTATTTGTTGATAAAAAGGTAGACTTGGCCCGCAAAATTTGATTTAGATTGTTTTATAGCATTAATGCGAAAAATTAATGCGATTTTCTCTTTAAATTTTTAATGTGAAAAATATTTATGCTTTAGGTAAATTTAAACTTATTTTTGCAGACCAAGTCCACTTTTTTATCAATAAATAGAAAAACCCCAAATATTAAGTGACTCAAAGACACAAATAACATATTTGGACGCTCACAAGCGACAATTAATGTGAATCACATTAAAATTTTAATGTGCAACTGTGATACCGACGTTAGTGTAGCTCGCGGTGGTGCCTACTAGCATTCGAAAAAGTATGATTTCGCTACAGTCCATTTTTCGAACAATAAATCCTTCCAATCTTAATTTTTGAGAGTTCTACCCTTTCATTCAGCACAGTTTTCGTACATAGAACTTTGACAGCTGCCAAAGTTCTATTATTTCAAAATTTGTCCGTTATTTTCAAATTCAACTGACATAGTAATAAATTTTATAGAATACAGCTACAGGAGGATTTTCAGCACAAAAATTGAGGAGGTTCTCTTTCATCATTCTTTTCACCACCTCTTTCCCCTCTAACCCCATCGAGTTAAAATGTTGGTAGACTTATAAACAATCTCTCGACACGTGATACATGGCAAAATACAATGATGAATGGCATAGAAGTCAAAATGTTGTATTGCGGCTTTGATTTGAGCATGATATGCAAATTCGTCGGTATGTCTAATGTACGCCGTTGGCACTATTTATCATGTGTATGTTTATAATTTTCCTCGGGAGTTAATAAGTGCCCATTAGAGTGAATGATGGGGCACAATTGAGTGTCAGGGAGGCTTTTGAGGACGATGGTAAGACTTCCGACCACCAAATGCTTGTAATCACCTCTAGTTTTACAATATCAACACATACTGTTTGCGTGGGAAGGAGGTTACTTTTTGCAAAACATAAATTTAACAACATCATGTACCTTAGAGGATAATTTTGCAGAGGAAAGAAAAAATATTTTTTTTATTGTTGAAAAATTCACAAAGAAAACAATATTAGAACTGTTTTACTTTTGTGACCTTTTAACCTAGAGACCAAGAAAATGACTTATTTAAATCAATTTAAATCGATACTATCGAAACGATAGTATCGATAAATCTATATCTGCTGGATAAAGTAAATATCGCCTTTTTATGCATTGATAGATCATGAGGACAATTAATTGTATATTCTTAAAAAAAATATTTTGAAAAATATCTAATTTAGTTACAAAAGTGCAGCTATCGTAAACTTTTCAGAATCGACAATCGATACTATAGAGAAAAAGCTATCATGTCACTTCAGTAGGGGAATTTCGCAATACAGTAGACTCTCTCTCAAATGGGCATTTGGGACGAAATGTCATCCGGTTTATCGATAGATTTGAGCGTCAAAGCCTTTGTAAATTCCACAAAAGCGCTCAATTATAAAGAATCACGATAAAATAGGAAGAACTACAGCGAATTTGAGCAAATTAGCTTCATAATTAAATGTGAAAATTGTCAACAAAATTTTTCGCCCGATTGAACAAGAGCCGATTGAGCGAGAGTCTACTGTACTTTGACAATGCCATATGACAAAGTACGTTCGAATTTCAGAAGAGATTTTTCGAAAATGCGATTCTGTAGCCATGACATTGCCATTTTAGCTCTCATGATATTGTCAAAAGTCATATATTTGACATTTCTGGCAATTCAAATGACAATGAATTTTATTAAACAAATTAATAAAGGTGTAAATCAATTAATTAAATTTTCGAACTCATGTGATAGAAGAAGAAAGCTCGATTGACATTGTCAGATTTCGAACTCACGTGTGACAATGTCACAAAAATTACAGAATTCCCCTACTGTTTATCTAAACGATTTTGTCCGTTTTGTCCGGGTACACATAAAAAATAATAAAGTGCAATACTCGAAATTCTTGATTATTCTTATTGTTATTAATATAATTCGAAATTCTTCGAAAACAAAAAAAAATTCAAAATTAAAGAGTTTCAGTAACGTGATAAGAAAAGCTCGCTTTATACGTGTAAAGTCTACGGTTCGATCTTTGGTCATTCCGGGCATAACATCAAAATTACGAGTTCGAGTATTCCACGAAAGTCTTTTATACTTTCAATCATCATTTTAGAAAAATCCTTTTTGAATGAGATGCAAAAAAAAGCGAATGAAGAAATATGCACAAAAGGCGTATGGAGAAAAGTTGGAGGAAGTAAAAAGGAAATCCATTGAACTTGATATAATTAAAGCTAAGCCTTTGGTGTAAGAGGAGCAACGTGGTTCTTATTGTTTCATTAACCCCCAGATCTTGTGCAAGACTTTTATCCCTCTTCGCTCGGTGGTGAAATAAAACACTGAGAATGAACTTCACATCAGTATTATTTAATTAATGGTTGATACTTTGCACTGACACCTCCAACAATGCCATTCACAATTTCTCTCCCCCGTGAACACCTCGGAATCAACCACCCCAAAATCCAGCACACAATCCTCCTTTTTGCCATTCACATCCACCATGCACTAGGGTTCAACTTCACATCAGAACCGCGTGTTCCTCCAACCCTTTCCTGCAGCATTTTCCAGCCATAATATGACAAAACTTCTTTCACCGACACATTGTTATTTATTTATTTATTTATGGTGTTATTGCTGTCGACGCCTCCAGACTAAAATTGTTGGTGTTCCTGTGCCAAAGAAAAAGAAGCCTTCTGAAAAGGATGAAAAGACAAAAGGGATGCAGATTATTTCATGCGAAACTCAACTTGTGCTAGAATATTATTGCGAGTTGGGAAAAAGAGGATTTCATTGTAATTTGCCACTGGATTCAGAGATATGCAATATTTTCTGAAAATTATTCTATATAGAAGAAATCCGGTTGATAATAGTAAACTTGATTAATTGTTTAAATTCTTTTGTCAAATTTCTTTTTTTTTGCAATTTAAAAAAATAACTGTCGATACTCAAGTAACGCAAGGTAAGAAGGTGTTATTATAGTGCAATGTTATAGTCAATGGAAAAGTTCATGCTCTTCAATAAGAACTTTTACCAAAATCAAGAAATAAATCATTAATAAGTACTTATTAGGTTCTTAATACATATAAGCATTTATAGGGTATCAGTAGTGTCCTCTAGTGGAAAACGGCTAAATTTATAACACAGAATTAGATATGGACACATGCGTTTACCATTGAATCTGACGTCTAATATAACATTCTTAATCTACAGATTTTGATGCGGTAAGTTCGACTGAAGGCCCTCCAGTAATTCCAATTAGGGTAAGTGTACATAATTCCGGCCAGCTTGCAATTTCGGCCACATTTTTGTTCCTCGAATTTCCATGAATTTTTAGTTTTTGCATACTCTGGCTGGAGATTATACAATGCAAATAAAATAACAAAAAATGTCGCTTCGACGAACAAGATGATCAAAAAAAGACATTGGGAAAATTTCAGAAGGGCAAGGAACTATGAGAATAAAGGTGGTCGGAATAAACCACCAATGATATGTCTACATTTTTATTTATTTTAATATGTATTATAAATAATTTTAAGTTTATAAATAAATAAAGACGATAAACTCACTACAAGATTCCAAGCAACACTCCTTATAAAAAGTAACAAAAATATTCAATTTGTTTTAAAAATATTATTTTCAAACTTGAGACTTTGGCGTTTGCGTGCAACTATGCCGAAATTTGGAACATTTACCCTACACTATTTACAGTAGACTCTCGCTTATCCATGGACTCTTTTTCCGGGTGACACAGAAAAGTCCGTGAGACAGTTGAATTTTAAAAATTTTGTTGACATAATTGTCCCAGTTTTGGGGTTTTTTATTAAAGCAAATGTGTTTTATCTACTGTAATTCTTTCTCACTGTAACTTTTTTGGACAGTACGCATGTTTAGAAACAATGTCAATTCAGTCAAGTCAGAATTCAGTCCACAAATTTTCAATGTAAATAAAAAAATCGTTGGATTTCGAACAATTTGATGTGTATCAATCTCAAAATCCGTGTGACATTTTGGTTCCGCTCTCACGGATAAGCGAGAGTCTACTGTACTCTTTTTAAATTGAACTTGAATTGAATTTTACTGCTCGAACTCCACGGAGAGAGCAGTATACATAATCCAAAACCATGTTTTTTTTTAGTTTATTATGCGATTATTTATTTATTTATTTGTTATTTAGTTACTTAATTTTATTGGGCAGATGGTCAAAATAGGCTTGTTGCCTAAGACCTTACTGGGATTAATGGGGGGAAACAAAAAAAATGTTTTTTTAGATTGCTAGAAAACGCGTCGTGCGATTTTTTTTCATTTTTGGATATGTTTTAGTAGAGATTTCCCAGCCGGACAATTGACCATGTGTGATAATACGGTTGAATAATAACGGTTGTTCGGTCAAAATTAAAAAAGGCTCTAGATCTAGAGACAGCATGGAGTCATGTTTAGGCTGGCTGGGAAGGTCTTGGAATTTCCAAGAAAACTGACCCGAATTCAATCGGTAATAAACCGGCAATGAACAGGTTTATAACCGTTCTTTTTAATTTTTATTCTAATTATTATTGAAAATTCAATTTTATTAGTCCAAAGATATTTTGGGCAATGTTTTGAGTGATTTATAAATCCGTTCAAATCGGTTGTGAACCGGTAATGAACCGATAATTAATTTTTATCAGAAAATCAATTTTATTACTCTTAAAGTTATTTTGTGGGCTCTTTCGAGTGATTTACAAATCGTTTTAAATCGGTTGTGTACCGATAAACGGTAAATGATGCGAAAGTACTTTTGAGGGATAGTGTCTAAGTTACAACTTCGAGCACTTCGCAAAACCTGGAACGCTTTGCCATCCCTTTTTGTCATCTGTATTTTTTTTAGCCCAACCTCTGCCCCATTTGACTATCGTCGTTTTAGCACCGATGGGTTAAAGATAGCCCCAATTAAATTTCAATAGTGTTTCTTAATCAATCATTGATTTTCTTGTTCCAGGCACATCTAGAACTTCTTTAGCGGGACTTGAGAAGCTTGTTCGGTACCAATTGAAACTAACTAAAACAGAGCTTAGAATGGGGTTTTTATTATGCCAAGAACATAAATGTTTTTATTATTTTTAAGAAATAAAAAATATATACAGTGAGCGAAATTCAAATAGGGACGGAACTATATGTGGGTGGTGTGGGTGGTCTGTAAGTCGGATCGACCTAATATTTTTTTGTATAATATAGGCCTATCCAACAATACTTTTTATGGTAGTGACCCACGCACAATTGCGTTCGTGCGTGAACGCCAGCCAAATATCAAATTTTTAGGTGATTTTAGAGCGAAATTCAAATAGGGACGATGCCGATTTTTTAAATAAAAGTGAAACAAATCAGATCAATGAGAATTATTTTAATATTGTGGACTTTATATCTTATTCCTCGTGCCAATAAAATTTCTTATAGCCCTATTTAAGACCAATTCATGAAGAATTTCTTACCTAATTAGCATTACTGAGAGCATCAGGTCCTCCACTGTCACTATTGTATGATACTGCTTAACTCTTGCATTAATTTATATTGCAATGATGCCTCATAGATTTTCATTGAGATTTAGGAAGGCAGAAATTACTGAATAAACCAAAATTTGCAGTTTTTTACCTGGAACCACTTCATTAAAAGACTTTATTCATGAATTTTCCTCATAATTCTGCTGGAAAATGGCATTACCACTAGTTTAGACTTTTGAAAATGGTACCAGTGCATTTTCAATTGGTATTCAACACTTTTGAGATATCATTCTATTGGTCACCCGACAGATTCATGTCTTTTTCTAAAGTGAAAAAGCCGCCCAAGTCATCACAGTTGCACAACCGAAGTTTTTGCTCTGTATGTTATATCAATATTATTTAAAACAATTTCACTCATTCAGTTTAAACTTCTTTTGAAACCGTTGAATCACCACTAAAATTATATCTGAAAAGTGTTGAATATTATTTGAAGATGCACCGGTGGCATTTTCCGAAGTTTAAACTAGTGATAATATCAAATTCCAGCAGAATAATGCGGGAATTCACGAAGAAAGTCTTGTAATGAAATGGTTTCAGGACAAAAAACTATACATTTTGTATTAGTCAGAAGATTTTCCTAGCCCAAATCATATTGAAAATCTGTAAGGCATCATTGCAAGATAATTTAACGCAGAAGTAAAATAGTATCCGACCGTGGGGAACGTAGATGAACTCAAGAACGCTATCAGTAGCGCATGGCGCTAATTAAGCAAGAAACTCTTCATGAATTGGTTTTAAGTGTAGCTAAAAGACCTTATTTCTGGAATAAAGAATGAGAAATCAAGTCCACAATATTAAAATAATTCTCATTGATCTGATTCGTTTCACTTTTATTTAAAAAATCGGCATCGTCCCTATTTGAATTTCGCTCAAAAATCACCTAAAAATCTGATATTTGGCTGGCGTTCACGCACGAACGCAATTGCGCGTAGGTCACTACCATAAAAAGTATTGTTGGATAGGCCTATATTATACAAAAAAATATTAGGTCGATCCGACTTACAGACCACCCACACCACCCACATATAGTTCCGTCCCTATTTGAATTTCGCTCACTGTATATATCGATGACTCCATTCCATACTATGCTAAGTAGATTTATACGGGCTTCTGACTAGAGGTTTAGCCCAGTTCCCGAAGGTCTCAAAATCTTAAATAGCGAGCTTTTTTATTGCTTTTTGAGAGCCTAATAGGTCATTTATCTTTAATAATCCAATTCTAAGTATAATTTTTCCAAAAAATTGTAATTGATAATAAATTAGAGCTATTAAGCCATATAGCTACCCATGTAACCAAAACAGGTCAGCATGACTTAATAATGTGGTCGGCATTACTTTCCGACTACACTTGTTACCACGCTAATATATTAGGAAAATTCATTAAACAATACAGTACATAGGAAAAGTTCGTGCAAAGAGTTCGCTTATTGCCACAAACTTTCTCTATATACTTAAATTTGGAACACTTTCACATAATTTTCCAGAATCACGATTGAAAATTGGAATGAGCGGTGCTAATAACGACGTCAAAATTACGTCATGCTTAAGTAATATATTCAATCACAAAATGGCGTAGGTCATTCATTTACGTATTTATGACCTCTTGATTACCACATGTAATTTGCCTATTTTCATCACGTCGTAATGAAGTAAATTTTAGGTAGTAACAAGAAATATCGTGACCTGACGCATTAGTTACTTAAATTCTCCTAGTCAGACTTCAAAAGGTCAGTAGATAATTAGTGACGACGTCCTTATAAGGTTTTCGTGTCACTTAGTAAGGCTTGTGTTACATGGGTAAGCCTTAGGTCTGAAGCCGGTATTAGCCTTTTATTACTACGAGAGCTATGTTGTTCCTGGAACCGAGATGTATAACTGGTGAAAATTTGATGGTCATCTGACGTCCGGGTAACGAAATATTCCGTTTATCGAAATAAAATTACACAGGCAACATGGGAAATCGCTAACTTCAAGTAGCTCTGTTGAAAAGTTGTCATTTGAAGATAGCATTGTATGGAATGGAAGCGTCGATATGAAGAATTAAAAAAAAACAATCACTTAAAAGTGCTTAGTCGAAAGCTCTGAATAGTACCTTTCATGTCTTTAATACAAACTACTTAATTAAGAACTTTTACAAAGGACTTAATTAAGCACATTGTTTTAGCTGATTCATGTCATTTTATTTTCATTATTCGCTACATAGCATTGATATTTGTTTCACTTTCTTATATTTCTTAAGTAGTTGAGCTTCACAATTTCTTGAAATTAAATCAATGAGCTAAGAACTTATTAAGTTTTTAATAAGTATGTACTAGCGGGGTAGAGAGATATTTAGGTACCGTACGACTCCAATAGTGGTTGCAGATAAATTCAAAGATGTAATTGATAAATTCTTAAAATAAAAGTATGACGAGATAATTATAATGAAACGTATTAACAAACTTGGTGTCCTGATTTTCCTCACAGCAAAAAGCATGTAACGTCTATCTCTTCCAAAATAGTGTTTTATGGTAAAAAGAATGCAGATTTTTAATTCCCAATATAGCACATTTTCCACCCGGAAACGAGAAACTTCCAGTTGAAACACTAAAATCCAATTTTCCGGTCTTTTTTGCTCATCCTTCAGGGAAATGATAATTTCAATTTCATCGTTATAATTTCCTTTTAATTACTACACTGCAATGAATGGTGTTTCGGTGAATATTTCAGCAGTTCTCACCAAAAAAAAAACTCCAAAATAGAAATGGATTTCTGAGTTGTATGATTTTTTTCAACACGAAATTCCAATCAATTTGAATTTTCTGGGCGGAGGGGGAGGATTTTCTATTTTGATAAATATCCTTTTGACTCCTTCTGCTGAAAGCTTCCCTGGGTACGCTGTATTGGGAGCTTTTTGCTGGGGTTGCATGAATAGTGCAACCAAAAATAGATGAATGAATTGTCAGTCGCAATGAAAAATCGAATAAATCTCACCCTGTCTGATGGATTGGAGGAAATTCCGGGAAAAGTCGAGGTGTGGAGGTGAACTTCTTTTTTTTTGTTGTCTCCATATCTGGAGATACTGCACGGAGAATCCTTGGGATGGGGGAATCAGTCCAAAAACGAGATCACACCGAGTTTACACTCATCGCACAATGGTGGGTGGGAAATGGATGGGTGGAATGGAAAGTGAAGGAGGAAACTAATAGAAATTATTCGGTTTGGTTTTTACTCACGTCTCACTTTCGCCACAGATGAGTCTGCGATGAACATGTGAATTACATGGAAAACACATTAGAGCACCGTATAGCATCCTCCTGACGTCCTCCAGGGACTTTTTCTGCATCCACCCATCCCCTTTGCTATTCCATTTTTTTTCTCCCGGATTGACTGAATATGGGGGAGGTGAGAGGTGCATTGAATTGGTATTAATATTTCTTTTTTTATCCCATATATGCCACAAATTTACCCTGTGGCACATATCCTTGACAGTGGGTATCCTCTGGGTCTTTCCTTGTTGGAAAAATTTAACAATTGATTTTTTCATGCAAAGAACGAGTAGATTAGAGAACGGAGATGATTTGACTGAGTACAATCATAACAAGTATAACTATCAAACCTTTTAAGGACTATCATAGATACGAGTGACTTTGTCATCAGGGGGTAACTTTACCACCCTGCTATTTTTAAACTTTTTTTTAATTCTGACACTTAAAGGATGGTCTTCAACGATCCTATCTACTATTAACGGCTAGAATTAAACAAAAGCTTACGAACAGCAGAATTAGCAAAGTTAATCCTGATTGTTACGTAATTAAAACGTAAAAATGCTTAGTACGAATTCAGTAATTCAATTTGAATTTAAATTTTTGATCTAATTTGCGCAATACATTTCCGAAATATGTTTTTGCTTTATACTACTAAAAATTGTGTAGGAATTTATTGTAAAACGAGTAGGGTAACGCGTGGTATTTCGGGACACTTTTTACCACTTTCAAATTTCAAACAGCCTAATAACTTCTCAAATTATTTTTTTTCTTTTTTGATACAAATATTTATGTTCCTTATTCTATCCAGAATAAGATTTTTACAGAAAAAATTTGAAAAATCCATCATTTTTTATTCAAAATAGCAAAAAATGTAAAGAAGTAAGAATGATATAGGGTGGAGTAACCACTTATCGCCATGTTTAGGAAAAACGGGAATTAATTTTATTATAACTTCTGAACCCTTATTACAAGATAACTCAAATTTGACACAAAGTTACTTAAATGTATTGGTTGCAGATTCGTGAAAACAATAGTCCTCCAATTTAACCCTGGACTACTTAAAAACTTATTTTTATTAATAATGCAAAAATAACCACTTCGTCTCCACTTTTTACCACTTTTCGCCAGTGCTGTAACCACTTCTCGCCACCCATTTGGAAAGGTTCAAACTCAATTATTTTGGGCAATATTATACAAAGAATACATTCAGCATTTCTTTTTCCTCATGATCACCCTATTATTACTCAATTTAAAGGATTTTTCTTCGCTTTTATTTGAGAAATCAAACTATTGGACTACTGCATAAAGTAAACAATCCAGATTTGACAACTGAGAATCTACGAAGTAACAACAAAATATTACCACTTTTCGCCATGCCCCATTTTTATATAAATATAATATAAAATGAAACATTAATTAACTAAATACAAATTTTATCTATTCCACAAGTGTAATTAAATATTCAATAGACAAATTATTTATCCAAAAAGGTATATTTTGCTTGATGAAAATTTGATGACACTTATCATATTGGGTAAGAAATATTGGATTCGATGCACTTGCTTAAAATATTGCTCTAAAAAATGATGAAAATCGTAAATTCAAAACGAATAGTTACTATTTTTCGACTCTATACGTAGCAGCAGTAAAAATACAAGTAACTTTGCGGATCATTTATTTCATAAATCGCGAAAAATAGCGATTTCAATAGGAGTGGCGAAAAGTGGGACACTGGCGAGAAGTGGTGATTCCACCCTATTTCAGGACAATATGGTATTTCGAGACAGATAAAAGTTGCTATTATGCAAATAAATTTCACTGATCCTGATTATTTATCTTCGAGTAGAAGGTCCAAATTTCACTCTCTTATAAAAATTTTATTTAAATTTCACTTGTAAAGTGACTTAAATCGACAAAAACTCAGCACTGTTTGTATTGACATCTGCAAAATTGACGCACTAAAGATTTCGCAAAATGTTTAATGTGACACTCCCAATTAAAATTTTAGAAGTTTTATGTTTATCTGATACGTAAAGAGCTTAAAATTTCATACAGAACTTAAAAATAATAAGAAAACAAATATTTATAGGATTTTTTATTTGTCCAGAAATACCCATATTATATCCTGAAAAGCACCTTGTCCAGAAATACCACACGTTACCCTAATGTAACAGCTACTTTTTGTCACCAAAGTAAAGTTTTCGAGGATCACAGAAAGGTTTATCCTACTCGGAAAAAAAATATTTCGTAAAATTGTTTGTAAATGTTGGTGAAGTCCCAATGAGAACTTACAAATTGAATTATTAAGGGCATTAAAGGTAAATGTTCTATTAGATTCTGAAAAAGCAATAAAATTGGTTGATATTTAAGATCTTGAGACCTTCAAAAAATGGGATAAACCTCTAGCCTGAAGACCGATTTAGCCATATGGCTTAACTTCTCTACGTTCTTATCGTGCAAAATTTTGGGAAATTTCAAACTAAGTATGATTAGTAATATCAATATCATTAGATTTTATAAAACTTATTAAAATTGGTTGTCATTTAGGATTTTGAAAACCTCAAAAACTGCACTAAATCTTCAGTCTAAGACCCGTATTATCTTATTTTGAATTGAAACAGCCCTTTAGAAACAAAACTCACTAGGAATATTGTTTACTTTATAGCGTATATATTCTCTGAAAAGCTTTGTAATTGAAATAATACATCACTCAATAAGTTCGTAGACTGACGCATAAATGGAACCACTATATCCACTATCAAAAAACCTGACTATCTCGAATCAACCATCTTTAAAAATGTGTCAAAATTTGACAGCAATCGGGCTATTTGGTTCTCAAGTTACATCTGTCAGAATCAATTAACCTGTTTTTTTTTAAATGGAAAATTCTGAGTTTTGTTTTTTGATTAAACATTATTATTTACGTAAGAAAACGATAATAATAATAATGCTGGCACAACATTCCATTAAACCAAATTATAAGCTAGATAATTATTAACTGGGCTCTTGACCGTTAATTAGGATGATTCAAGTTTGGTTGCCGGACTTTCATTGTGGCGCTACAAGAAAAATGGCACTGAATGATCTGAACGCTGAAAAGATGTCAATATTTCAGAAAACATCATCAATGATATTGTTTTGAACGACCCCAAAGTAAAATTAAAGAAGTTCTAATATCACAAAGATGTCATATGACCTTTTGTTCAACATCTTACATGATATTTTGGGTATGAAGAAGCTCTTCGCCTAATGGCTGCCGCATTTGCCCACCTTTCACCAAAACCAGAAAACCAAAAAAGAAGCAAAATTGCAGAAAATTGGGGTTTAATTGGTCCTTCAGTTGCCATATTCGTAAGATCAGGACTCAAAGGAGTTTTAACCAAAGAAATGGCTCACCGATTAGCGATTTCACCTAAATAGCGACATTTTTAAAATCTAAAATTATGGCATATTTTTAAGAGTTTTTAAAAGATCTTATTTTTGCACGGGATAAAAAAGTTGGATAATCTTTGAAAACGTTGTATTGACTTTTATGGCCTCTATACATTGGGAGACATTTTTGTCAAAAATTGCTTTTTTGAAGGAAATTTCCTGCAGCGTTGTAGGGAGAAACGTCAAATTTCTGTCAAAAACGCAATTTTTGACGAAAATTGCTCCCAATGTGTAGACACCTTTAGTCTACGGACTTATTGACCGACCGACGTGTTATATTTTCTAAAATCTGAGTTTCTTATCAGCTGCTTTATGCTATGAAGTGCTTTGAAGAGGTACCGGTAGTTGAAAGTCCAAGTGTTTTCAGAGAATTCCTGTTGTCGCAATTAGTAATTCCTCAATAATTTATTTATTCAGCATAAATAATTTTTTATCCGTATTTTTTTTATTTCGTACGTCAAATTTTCATTCTCACTACTTCATAATATTTCGAAAAAAATAGTAAATGTGCTAGATTTTTAATTTTAGCGAAGACATAATTGGGGGAACAGGTGGACCAAAGATTTTATCTCAGAAACAAACCACTTGGGGAGATTTTCAAGATATAATGGCGTCCAGGAAGAAGGCGCTTAGTGTAAAATATCCTTTGAAATTAAGAACTTCTCTTTTTGAAAACTTGTCTAAATACTAGTACAATAAGTACTTGTTGATATAATCAACATGTTTCAAAAAACATTTTTCGGTTCTTATTGGTTTCTGTTATTTAAAATTTCACAATTTTATTATTTTTCCATTATGAGTAACTGGGTACAGTAGACTCTCGCTCAATCGGCTCTTTTTCAATCGGGCGCAAAATTTTGTTGACGATTTTCACGTTTGATTTTAAAGCAAATTTGTTCAAATTCGCTGTAATCCTCTTGTTTTTTCGTGATTCTTTATATTTGAGCACTTTTTGTGGAATTTACAATGATTTTGATGCCCAAATCTCTCGATAATTTGAATGACATTTTACCCCATATGCCCGATTTAGAGAGAGTCTACTGTATACGTAATTTGTTTTTATTATTAATCAATTTCTTTAATAATGTTTTGAAAAGAAGAGTCTGCTAAAACCTCGCAATTCGATTGTTTCACCTTTTAAAAAGATATCCTTTTAGAAGCATTCTGAATAATTTTGCTCAGTTTCTTTACGTGTTCTGTGCTAGTGATTCCCATAAAGATAAATTATCTGGCGATTTTTTTTCCGAGTGAACACCAAAATCTCCAACAGTGTTGCAATAATTGAAACACCCTCGCAAATAAGAAAAAGTTGATTTAAAGTATACCCGCATCATCCCTTCAGGAACTTCGTGTTTTGCACTTGTCTTTTTCATTTTCTTTTGAGAAATTAATGACCCAATCCGACTCTCCCGCGAACAGTGGCACCAAAAGATAAATGACCAGTCGATAAAATCTCTCCGTATGTCCCCCACACTTGGTCCATTCATCTGCAACGACAACTTCAACACCATTCGCCGGGTGCTCGCGTGGAGCTGGGGAAACATGGAAATTGGACAATTCGCGAGAATTTCTGGAAATTTTTTCAGCGAAAGTCTGTTTTTTTTGCAAAGGACAATAAACTCTAGTTTTTGAGAAGTTATTCGACGACCACCAGAAGAGTGGCTGAGACACAATCAGCGGTTTGTCATTCATGCGATGAATGCATGATTGCCGATTTATTGGAGCCACTAAAGATGCAACATCACAATTAACAAATACCAAACCGCATTGTGACGCTTTGTTCCACCCCGAAAACGTGCCCAGAAACATTTATGCCGATAATTATATTTCGCGGTATTCCCTCTTCATTTACACGATTGATAACACCGTGGGCAGTTCATTGAGATTTCACCGCTCTTTCCTCAATCAAAATTTGATGAATTTGGATGATTGCAAGTCTGACAAATCGCACAGAAATAGCTCTACCGCTATATTTATTATTTTTATGTAGGTACCGGTATAACAGGGGGTGAATGGTATTGTTATCGAGTGAATTGTAAACGGCAAATGGATGCCAATCAATCGCTCTGATCGGCTGATCGGCGGCGATTAGTCTCCAAGATTGGCTGATCAGCAACCGTAGAGTCTTAGACATTTTTATCCTGTGAGCACTAAATTTGAAATATCCTATAGCCCCTATAGCTTATAACAATGCAAAAAAAGTTATTCAAATCCAAATGAAATAATAATAACTATAAATTTCCTGGTTGTTTTCCTTAAGTCGTTTCTTTATTGGTTTTTTTTTTGAAGGCCAAATTCAAATAATATAAGAAAGAGTTATAGCGTCTACCCAAAAGAGAAATTTATGTCCATATTGAAGCAAATTCTCTATGCATGAGTAGAAAAAAACTCTTCAACATGGACATAAATTTCTCTAGTGTGTAGAGGCCATTAGACATTGATACTTAACACTAAAAAAATTGAAGAATTGGAACAACTCTATTGCTGACTTGTAATTGTTTACTCTTTCGAAAATATATTTGGAAATTTCAGGAAGAGATAAACAACTGTACGGACGAGACGAATTAACCCTTTAGGGATGAGACACCTTTCGCTGATCGAAAATAAAAATAAAATCGATAAACTAAATTAATTAAACGTCTTACATCTAACTTTGGAAAATTCAACAGTCTAATTCGCTATATTTTTTTGTTTCTATGAACGATATGGACAAAAAAAAGCCCAAAAATTTAAATAATTTTCCTTGCGATACCAAATAAATGATAATTTTCCCTTTAATGAAAAACAATTATGTACACTTATTGTGCCTTTTATTCCCAAACGGGTTTGCTTATGAATAATTGGAAATATAAAAAAATAATGAAAATCATTTATCAGTGAGATCATTTAAAAATTCTTCCAGTTTTTGAGCTCAAATATATAGCAAAATGTTGGAGATTCCCAAAAAAATATTCTAGATTCCTACCGCCGCGCCGCCTACTTTACGACTACGTACAAACATCAGAAAGAAATAATTCTAGGTTGTGAGGAAAAATTATTTTCTCTCTGGGTCACGGGTGACCCAGTCGTCCTTAAAGGGTTAACTCGACGAATATCGATGATATAAGGGTGGAGTCATCACTTACGGACGTTATACACTTATGGAAAGTTAGCAGAAATCTTACTTTTTTAATTTAAACAAATTTCAAAAAATCATTAAATAAACATTAAATAAACAATTTTGAGATTTTACGAAACCTTTTTTTAAGTAAAACTTGAAGGTTTTCCAGTTGTCTATAAGTGTGTAACGTCTATAAGTTATGACTCCATCCTACTACAAGAAAATTAAAATACAAAATTATAGTAAAATCTATAAATTTTTCGATTTGTCCAAAAAAAATTATTTTAGATTAAAAAGTTTATTTTAACTCTTATTTTCATATGGCTCTACAAAGAATTGAAGCAATTCTTCTATAATATCACACCTAAACAGAAGTAAAATTAACTCTAAAAAGGGATAATAGAAAATCACAACGAAAAATAGTTAATTTTAACATTGAGTAACCTACTCGAGTTTTTTCTGAGTGCGAGAACAAACATGCCAAAGATCAGAGAAAATTTTACAATAAGCAAAATTTTTAAATTAGAAAATTGAAATTGATTCCCAAGTTTTTGAGTCAAAATTCTGATGACCAAATATTTGATTCACAAAATTTTGATGACCAAATATTTGAATCAAAATTTTGGGTTAAAATTTTAACGATCCAATATTTCATTCATAAAATTTTGGTTTTCGAATGCAAAATCTTAATGAAATATTTTAATCCCAAACTTTTGAGCCAATTTGTGAGTCAAAATTTTGACAGTCAATATGTTGAGCTAAAATTTTGAGCCAACTTTTTGCGCATTAACATTTTGAGGTAAAATTCTTTACCATCAAAATTTTAAGTTATCTATTTCAGTTATCAGTTATCTATTTAAGTTATTTATTTTAAGTTTTTCTTTATGATCGTATATACGAATTTCAGACTTTTGACTCAAAATGTCTATAGCCAAATATTTAATTAATAATTATGACGGCTAGAGATTTGAGTCAAAATTTTGAGTGAAAATTCTGATGACTAAATATTTGATTAACTAAATTTTGATGACAAAATATTTGATTTGAAAATTTTTGAGTCAGAATTTTGATGACCAAATATATTTGATTTGATCAAATTTTTGAGTCAAAATTTTGTTAGTCAAAATTTTGTTAGCTAAAATTTTGAGTCAAAATTTTAAGAAAATATTTTGCATTAACATTTTGAGCCAAATTTTAACTTATAATTTTTTGACCATCGCCTTTTCTGTCAAAATCTCGAGGATCAAAAAGGATTCCAAATTTTTAATTCAAAATTCTATTTGATGAATCTCACCCATTCAATCTCGTTTATTATGAATTTATCGCAGCTAAATCATGAATTCAGGATTTGAATAAACCGAATAAACCTTAACCCTAAATGCGAGATGCAGAAGAACCATGTCGTCATCAGTGGTGATTTTCACTTGGTCAGAACAGGGTATAAATTCTGAGATGCGTGAGTTTTTCACGTGAGAAACTCACGGTTTTTAGATCGTTTCCTGTAAGCGTTTGGTGAAGCTTTCACAAAAAGTGTCATGTGAAACACTTACAGCATCTTAGAATTCACATGAAAATTTTTACGAAATCTTGACAAAATGCTTATTAAAGGTGATCTCAGAGCCGTGAATTTCTCACGTGAAAAACTCACCATATCAGAATTCATACCCAGAAGTAGCGAATTTTTAGAGTGTTTGAGAAAATGTCTGAAAAAAGTGTTCCGGATATTTAAAAAAAAAACCTTTTTCAGAAGCACTTTCAGAGCAAAAATTATTAATATGCAGGCGAATAGTATGCTTAAGCTTAAGGGCTTAATATGATCAAAACTCTTGTACATATCGCTCATTGGAAATTACAAGGAGCCAACTCAATCTGAGCCATTTTTCAGGAGATAGCATAAAAGATTCAACTTTGTATTTTGGGTGTACAAAAAAGTTCTCGCTGTTTTTTTTTCTGTGAAAATTCAAGTTTTATGAAAGAAAATTAGAAAATATTATTTTATTCAAAATATTGTCCATATTATATATATTGTATATATACATATACATGTATAAATTGTATATATTCATATATTATATTACATATCGACCACTCAGAATAAGAAACGAATAACTCACAGTAGGGAAATTTTACAGGAGAGAAATTTGAAGCTGAGATTTTACATGCAGAGTATAGGGTTTTTGAGGTTTAAAATCTCTATAACTTTGAAAATAATTATCTTTCAAGTATAATATTCACAGGGAAGGAAGGGGGTAAAAGAAGTATCCAAAAAGCGAATAAAACGATTTTTGTAAAAAATCAAGTTGTTCGACTTATTTCGGAGTGGTCGATATATTGTATATATGTAAGTTATTCGTTTTGAAGCGTCTAAACCAATATCTGCATGTTGTTTCTGATGGAGCATGGTCGCCGTAAGTCTCTACATCTACAAGATTTCTACGTGCTTTAGCTGCAGATTTCTTTTGGCGAAAGCAGAACAACAGAAGTTCCCGCAAATGAGCCTCACAATTTGACAGCATCATCTATCGGTGAACAACGAGAACTTATTTGTACTTCTAATGGCGTCTACACATTAGTAAAAATTTAAAAAAAAAATGCCTTTTTAAAGAAAATTTCCCCTATCCTTATAGGCAGAAACAGGTGGGTGACATTAGCCCTGAAAAATGCGACCGATTTTAGTGTAAATTTTCCCTGTTTTCGTACACATTTCACGAGATATCTTCAAAACTACGTAGGTTGACAATTTAGGGTTTTCGGTTGCCTCTTCGTTATTAAATTGGCTTTTATTTTGTATTAGTATTTTTTGCTAATTCATTCTACAATGACAGAAAACAGCTAATAAACCCAAAAGTTTTTTCGGTGCGCTAAAAACATATGGGAAACATAGGAAATGTCATGCCCCTGGGCAGAAACGTCAGAATTTTTTAAAAAAGGCATTTAAAAAAAAAATTCTACTACTGTGTAGACGCCATAATATAAATAATTATCTCAACTCAGTATGATAATGTAATAAAAACAATTTAATTCTTTTCTATTTGTATGAGCATTATAATAAACATCGATACATACATATTTTTACCTTTCAAAATACGTCTTTTTCTTAATTAGCTCCTTGCCATTCTAAATTATACGCAAATTTTCCTGAAATTAGAATGACAAGGGATCAACTTGCTTGAGATTAGTCCCTTTGTTTCAGAAAAATTTGAACGATAAATCTATTTTATGTCCCTTGACTTCAAAAAAATTTCGCAAGCAATCAGAAAGAGTAAAATTTTGAAAATTTTTTCTAATAATGAAATTTAATGACCTCTATCATCTGAAAATATACTACATTCTCTTTCTGAGTGCATTAAAATCTCAACATCGCCAAAAAGTAAGTTGTCCCCTTGTAATTTTCAAGGAGCGATATCGTCGGTTTGATCGACCGTTGTGGTATCTGCATTTGTTTTGTGTATGCAGTTAGTGCAAGCTACGATGCAGACGTAGTGTTTTGCGTGAAATGCTGAAACGGCTAAAACAAAAAGAAATGCAAATACGACAACATTTGATGCAACCGTCGATATCTATTTTAAGGCTTCTGAATTCACCTTGTATTATCTCCTCCTAGACTTTTCTATCAAGTAAGTTGATAGAATAAAATAAATTGCAGCGGAATCTATTATAACAAAAGCTAGAAAGAAAAAACAAAAAAATTTTAGCTCTTGTTTTTTTATTTGTATTGCAAAAATACCGTTATCTTTTAAAATCTTGAATTAAATCACTCTTACTGCTCAATAGCGCCATCTCAATAATGCAGTATGAATTTCGCGGTGTGTCCTCGCTAAACGGTTTTTACGATCGAACAAAGTTGACAGGCCGACATCATTGTTTACAGTGGGTGTTGTTTTCTTTTGCTGTGAGAATGTGAAAAAAGTGCGAAAATCTGCACAAAAAGCTCATCCCGGACGGTGAAAAGATGCAAAAATGAAGACTGAGCAGTGTTTGATAGACAAAATGGAGAAATATCTATCAGAATATCGGAATTGGTAGGTTTTCCGGCCGGATCTTTGTCCTTTTGAAGGGAGTGGTGCCCCATTCCAAACACACCCAACCCATTCTCTTCCTTTTTCTGGCCATTGCAGGAGCCTATGGAGGACCATCCTGGTGGGCCAGGTGTGTTCGTTGCTCTTCTCAGTGCTGGCATTCTTCTCCCATCATTTCATGGCCAACATCTACATGTCCATTCCCACCGGACAGAATTACTTGCACTACATCCTGCTCTGCGCTGTCTTCACCACCTGGCTGGCCTGTCGTCGCGGGGAGAAAGGTTTGATCTCGGTCGTGAAGGCACGGGGATATAGATACATCCTGCTGGGATTCATTGACGTTCAGGCCAATACGCTCTTGGCCACGGCTTATCAATTCACCAGCCTGGAGAGCATCCAAATGTTGGACTGTGTGGTCATCCCGATTGCTCTGGCTCTTAGCTGCCTCACCCTGGGCGTGAGGTTTCGTTTCGTGCACATCCTGGGCGTTTGTATGTGCCTAATGAGCGTGGGATGCTTGGTGTTTGCTGGAGTCGGTAACACCAAGGTGGCCAATGATCACAGTCAATTGATCGGCGATATGCTCTGCCTGGGCGGTGCTGTGCTGTTTTCCGTGGTTGTCGTGCTACAGGAATTAGTTGTTAAGACGCTGGATTGCGTGGAGTATCTCGGCATGCTGGGACTGTCCGGCAGCATAATCTGCGGCCTGCAGATGTACCTGCTGGAGCGCAATGCTCTCATGGATGTCAACTGGGAGGACACGACCATTCTCATCTACCTGGCCCTCTACGGAGTCCTCCAGTTCATCTTCTACGCGCTCATTCCTTACGTTCTCCGGAATTCCGGATCCACGGCTCTTCAGCTCTATCTTCTCACTTCAGACTTCTTTTCTCTCATCATCGGAATGGTTCGTTACAAATTCCAGGTAAGTTTTCCTTCGATCATTGATTTTTTTCTGATCATTTCCGCTCGAAAAATCAATATTTGGGGCGAAATGAGGTTATGTTTACTTGTTTACATTTTTTTTGTTTTCGTGTTTACTACCCGGTGGTCCTACCGTCTTTGGAACACAAATTAAATAAGCCATACGCTTCCATTATGAATAAGTACTTTTCTCTAACACTTCATTCCTTGGAAATTACAAGGGGCTAACTCACTTTTTTCGGGATTTTGAGATTTTAACACTTAGAAAGTAATTTTAATAGGGTAAATGTCCTAATGCAAAACCATTTCCAGACGCTTTAACTTTGACAGAAGATTCAACACAGAGAATTACATAAATTTGCTCCTTGACTCTTCTAGAATGTTACTGTTTAGTGAAAATTATTTAGATATAATTTAAAAACTTCTTAAATACAAGAAAAATACGCGAACGTAAAATGCTTCTATTGGAAACATATTAATCCAAATGGAGACAAGGGAGAGTTTCTAATTGGAGACAAACAGTGTAAGTGAAACCGCGAGGAAAGGCTTCAAAAACCTTGTTGAATTGCTCTTGAGCGCAGGATTTGTTCTTATTCTTGGTCTTTTCCTCTTTCCCGTCTAAAACAATAAGAAAATCTCTCCACAAAAATCATATTTCCGGGGTTTCCTATTGAAGCATTTGCAGACACTTCAGAAATAGTTCACGAAATAGGTAATTATTTCATTTGAAAACTTCACGTACCGTTAACAATAAATTTTAGCACTTAATTTAACTAAAATTAGCCAGAAATATGACATAAATGTTAAACAAAACGAATAAACAAGAGTCACTTTATTGCAGGGGGGTGACCCCCTACAATAAACACACTTTTATTTATTCTGAGAAATTAACAACTTAAAATTTGTGAATATGAATGGATTTTCACTTTATTTGGAGTAAAATTAACTAAATAATGAAACTGTAGTATAGAAAATATATAAATATAATAATTTAGTACTGTATTTATCTTGAAAACAGTGATGTTTCCAATTAGAGTAGCGATAAATTTCCATTTGGAGCAGGTTTTGAATTAGCTTAATTTACCCTACATTTTCGGATTATATAAGTCAAAAAATTCGTTATTGGAATTTTTTAGCAAAATTTTACTTTAATTTGATTGCGTATGCTATTTGCTAGAAGTAAAGGGGCACAAAATAAATTTATCATTCATATATTTGTGAAAAAGAGTGTCCAACAAGGTCTCCAAGCTTTCCACCAAGTTAGGAAACTTGGCCAAGAGGAGGGTTTATCTCAAACTGTTTGAAACAAACCGCTGCTCTTTGAAATGGCTCCTGATTCTTATTTGATACTCTTTGTTACTGTTGGATTGTCGCTCAGCGACTTAACTCTTTCGCGTCCCACTTTTATTCAGCAGATGAATTCATGTAAAATTGAGTTTTTCCTAATGCTTTATGATCAAATATAATAGTTCTGAGAAGAAAAAAAATTCCATTGCGTGAAAACTCGGAAAAACCCCGGGTCATATATGACCGTATGGTCCTCAAGGGAAGTGTACATACCATTTTCAAAATCTATATCACGGGCTTTTTAAGAGTTTTTTTTGCTTGAAGTTACTAATTTGGCTAAAACCATGGCAAACTGGATTGTCTTGATGAACACTGTACTCCTGGTGTTCAAGGAATCTTCCTGGTAATCCCTTGAACAATCACTGTCACAATATTTTGAGTGGTATTTGGCAAAAATAAACTTATCCACATATTTATTCACACACAATACAATTGCACAGTATGAGACGCTTGCAGAATCCTCTAAAATATTGCAAAATATGTTATAATTCATCAGATATAAGATGAAATGTCCAGGAGCAAGATGTCCCACCTGCATTTCACAAAGAAAAACAATGTCCCAACTACATTTCGCTATAGGTTTGGGACGAAAACACTGTTACCCTTGGGGACAATAGGGTCATATATGACCCGGAAAATTCTACACGCTTTTCTGGAAAATTGAGAGTAGTTTATTATATCAAAATATGCAATATACAATCTTTGGATATTCTATTTTGTATTTCTAAAGAACTTTTTGCTGAAAAAAATAAATTATTATAAAAAATTGAAATGTAAAAATATGTATATGAAGTTAATTGTTTTTATTCCAGACATTGAATTAAGATAATTATTTATACAAAGTTGAATCACAAAGCTGTGTTCTTGAAAAATTCCTGAAAATTAGTTGGAATCGCAAAGTCTTCAAATAGAAAATTTAATGGAAATTTTCTTTCAAAGAAAAGCTAAGAAGTATTAGCATTTTATGTAGTTTTCTAAAAAAATCTGAATTTTAAGTATTTTAAGTCAAATTAACGTAAAACTATCATTTTATGTCTTCCTAAAAGTTTCATGGACTTTACTTTTTCAACTATCTCCTCACGATGTGTGGCATTTTCGTGTTTTCCATCAAAAAGACCCCGATTGCTGCTCAACAGCGTCCATCGAATGAGAATCCGTCGCAGCAGCAGCAACAAAATGCCCAACTAATGGCCGATGATGCACGCCAAACTCCGCAGACATCGGTTATATCGCGAGACTACGTTTCACCATTCGAGACTGAGCATTTCGAAATGACTTCTTCCATTCCCGTCACCTATACCGTGTCATCGGACTCATTGATAAATTCTCATTCAGCAACAACGGGATTCTCATCGTTTCATCGCAAATAGGGTTCAGCTGTAGGTTAATTCCAATTGAATACTCATTCCCATTAACGATCTCTAGTCAAATGTTCCAAAGATATTTAGTGTTTAACGAAGCGATCATGCGCATTTACGTGTTGTCGTTTATAGGACATGCCCTGAGATATTGATAACAGGGTGAAGTATTTCATAAAATTAAATGCATTTAGAAGAAAAAATTGCATATTGTTTTATTTACTTTACTCCGACGCGATTATTTTTTCTAATTAATCAAAGCTAATCTAATGAATTTTGAAAGTGTCTTTCAGCATTTTATTTTCTGAGAAGAGAATTTCCAAAAAGTAATACTTAAGGAAAATGTGTGAATACTACATTGTTTTATGTTAAAATCAAAATTTCGATATTTTTTAAATAAAACCTTTTTGTGTGAGATTTTGTGAATTAATTAGTACGAAAGGTGAGTTTCATTAATTAATTTATAAATGGTTTTTTGCAGCCAATAGCAATAGTGCCATTTCTGAATCCAAAGAAGAATCCAATAACTCGCAGTAGTCAAATTTTACAGGAGAGCGATTTGAAGCTAAGATTTTACATGCAAAGTATATGATTTTTGAAATTTAAAATCTCTATGACTTTAAAAATAATTATCTTTCAAGTATAATATTCAAATAGAAGGTAGAGGGTATAAAGAAGTATCCAAAAAGCGAATAAAACGATTTTTGTAAAAAAATCGAGTTTTTCGACTTATATTCTGAGTGGTCGAAATGTGGTTGCTCAATTAAATTTGAATTCAGCAAATTAAAATGTTAAAATTGCTCATTAATTTCAATTTTATTTTACTTAAACAATTAGAATTTTGAACCAAATTGCTCTTATTACATTTATTCGCTCGTAATTAATTATTATTTGTTATCAAAAAAATGCAATAAGTACAGTGATTAGTAATAAGCTTGTACGCGAGTGAAGCATCAGTATCGGGAGTAATTTGCTGAGTTCCTCCAGAGCAATTCGAAGGAAATTGTTTTGTCAAAAAAACTCGGGATGACTTCATACAGATTTTCAACAAGACTGTATGATAGTCTCTTCTGTACTGTATGAGCCCCCTTGCCTACAATCCTTTTTTCTGGCTTTGGGGATTTTTTCGCATAACAGATAAGTGACTTATAAGACATTTTAAGTATTATCACACATTTTCCGGAGTCATTTACAATTAAAACGTGTCTTGGTTGTCAGAATTTTCAAGTAAATTCTAGAAATCTTATAATGCTCAATTTCTGAATTGAATTTAAAATTAAATTGCGAAAATTCTAGTGTGATAGTACCATAAGGGCCTAAATAGACCCAGGCTAATCCTCGAGAGTATTTAGCTTTTAAAATTCGACGATAAAGGATTAGATAAAGGAAATTTATGCATAAGACCTCTAACTGATGATCCTAAGCCCTAAGTAAATGACAGTTTGGGATAAATAATTATTGCTATATTTTACAGCCTACAATTCATAGAGAATTTCACAATTCATAGACAAAAATAACTCTAATAACCCTCTTGTGAATTTATTGAAATCAAGTTGTTATTCAAACAAAAGAGCCATCAAAACCCATGTCTTAATGAAGAATCTACTATATAATTTATCTTTTTTTTAATTTTCAAAATTTTTAAAATTAATTTTTAAAATTTCAAAAAATATTCATCATTTGCATTTTTTTTTTTAATCTATTACTAATAGCATACGAATCATTTTATGAAATTTAGGGACATTTTTCATTCGCATCGTCAGCCGGGTTGGATTAATTTTTGCCAATTTGCGACGATAGCGCTCCTGGTGGCAGTAAGTAAGAAACTCAAATCCTTTTCCTGGAAACAGCGCCACGGACGAGCAGAAACTGAAACTCCTTGTGACGCGAGTTGCTCTGCGGGAGCTTCCCTGAAAATTTGATTTGCCTGAGAAAGTGTCCCAAAGTGCATTGAGCGGTGCCGGAATAGCTGAAAAGTATTGTTCAGAGTCCAAAGAAGGCATTTCCAGAAAGAAATTTGCCAAAATAGTGATATTTCTGGGTAAAAATCAGTCTCAAAAACTCCCTTGAAATCGCCCCAAAGAAGCGTAATGGCCGCCATGACGTCACAGTGTCGATACAATTCAAACAGCTGATGGCTTTTAGTGGGAAAAATTGACTTTTCCACGCGAATTGAGCGTCCGGAAGGGTGTTTGGTGGTGCTAGCGCGTGAATACCCAGCCAAGACTGAAGTGTACCAGGGGATGTGAGTTTATGCTGGGGCCGGGTTAGCGCGAAATGGTCTTACATTGTTCAGTGCTAAATTGCAAATCACAACTTGGAACGCCAAATATTAAGTTCTATCAGATTCCCAGCATCTTCAGCAAGAGCGACAAGCTCAAGAAACTCTCCACGGAACGACGAAAGGCCTGGATTGAAGCCATCAATCGTCCGGACTTGACTGAGGAGCAACTTAAGGTGGCTAAAGTTTGTTCCAGACACTTTGTTCTTGGTAAAAGCGAAATATTTCGGTTTTGGGGGGGATTTCCTCTGAATTTCCTGGCGCATTCTATTGGGAAGAGGGATTGGAAGTAATTGAGAAATTGTTTCTGACAGGGAAGTGTGTGAGTTTGACGGAGGTTCACAGTCTCGATTGGGTTCCAAACATGAACCTGGGAAAGACTTCAAGTGCCAGGATGGTTTTCAAGCAGGAGCATCACATGGATGATGGATCATCAGCAGACGAACAGGTGAGTTCATTCTCCTGAATTCCTTTGTCTTTAGCTTCCGGACTATTCAGATTTGGAGGCTTCCAAATAAAAGCAAAGCTGAGATATTGCTCGAACTTTGCAGAAGAGAATAATGTAATCGATGATTCAGCGAGATAAATTTCTCATTGACTCATTTTATCGTTTTTATGATTAGGGTAAATGTCCTAATTCAAAACCATTTCTAGACACTTTAAATTTGACAGAAGATTCAACACATTAAATTCATATTTTTTCTGAAGAGAATTACATAAATTTGCTCCGTGTCTCTTCTACAATGTTACTGTTTAGTGAAAATTCTTTAGAGATAATTTGAAAACTTCTTAAATACAAGAAAAATTCGCGAGCGTAAAATGCTTCTATTTACCCTATCTAACATTTAAAAAAAAAAAACAAAGTAAATTTGATTTAAGGGTTTAAAAGTGAAGTCTAAAAAATGACACATATGAGTTCAAGTAATCGAGGGACTTGATTGTGAGACATTTCCTATCTAGAAGGGCACAGCGAATAGGGTAATCCGTGGAGAGAGAGAGGGAACTAGGACAAAAGCAGCATCTTTAAGTAATTAAGGACTATCATTAACATCATCATTTCGAATAATAATAATAATAGTATAATAGACACCTAGGGGGCCTAGAAGGAAGTGGGGCACCTTTGAAATTGGGATTTTTCTCCTATGTTTGAGTGCAACTGAGCTATATTATATTGTATTTATTTGCCTTGTCCACACGCTTATGTATTATGAACCTTTCAAATAATTCTTCAATATCAAAGTATAAACAGGTTCTAAAAAGTGCCCTTCTCATCCGATTTGGACAGATTTACATTTATTTAAAAGGTCTTTGAATTCTGCACAAATCTGTACCTGCTATAGGCCAATAATCAATATTTATGCAAAATTTAGTCGTTTTACAAATTTAATATAGTTTTTGAGCAGGATAATATGAAATGTTTTGTAAAATATCTGTTTAAAACCGGTACAAACCAAGAAACATTGAAAAACATGAGATGACTTTAATGCCCAGCGCACAATAACTTTTGTTTAGTAAACATGTTTTTGGCATTTCAATGAGAGTGAATGAAACATAGATCTAGTCATATCGCTCACTCTCATGGGAAATTTTAAAAACATGTTTACAAACAAAAGTTATTGTGCGTTGTGCACAAGATTCAAGCTTTTGTTTGATTTTGCAAAATTATTATAATAGAAATTTTGATAAAAGCTGCTAACCAGAAAAAGTGCAGATAAAATATTAAACTCCTTCATGAAGATTTATTAGTTATTTTTCAATTTATTACTTTTTTTTGAAAATAATTGCAATATGTAATATTATTTGATTATTTATTTGTAAATTCTATTATTATTATTTATTTGTAATTCTTTTAAATTTATTCTTACATACATTAGCGACTTATTTTCCAAATTATTTATGCAAATCTCCTCGAACATTAAGGATTATGATTGAATCATTTTAATTTGCATTCAATAACACTATCAAAAATTTGCAATAACTTTCCAATATATTTGGTATTTACGTAACCAGTGATCATTCCATGGTTTTGATATGAATTACTCAAGCAAATTTCCTGAATCTGCAACTTTTTAATAATATTCGACATTTTTTAAAAATCTTAATGCCACATTCTCGTAAGAATCTTATTAGAATTATATCAGCATGCATTATAAACGATTAATGTAGACACAAAGCAAATGCAGTGAGGACAATTGCTGATCCAACTGACAAAAATGTTGCTCTCCTCTAGTGCAGTTGAATTCCTTACAATTGGATATATCCACTTTTAGAGTATAGCTGACGCGAAGAATTCGAAATTAATTAATGTTTATTTGAAATATAAGGATAATCCGCCGTAGGCACAGAAGAATTCCTGCCATTTTTCAATGTTTAAGCAAGAAATAGATTTAATGTTAAGTTTGATTGATTTTGGTATTTTAATTTCGTAGGGTGAAAGGAACACCTATTGACACTTTAAGTTTAAGAACGCATGTCAAGACCTATTGACACGCTACTCTGTACGATTTGAAATACGATATTGAACATTTATCCTTATCGAAAAACGTAAATTAATGAAAAAACGCCATATTATATTTTATTAGATACTATAAATAAATTTCAACATTTTGACAAAAGTCTCAATAGGGATTCCCTATCGAAGAGGTTTTCATTCGACCCTAAAAGATGTTGTAATAAGGTTATTAAACAATTTTTAAGTTTTTGATTTAATAATTTCACTAGACTAGACTAGACTGTCGGAAACGGAGGGTAATTCAGGACCTCGTGCGGCTTAGAGTGCACAGAAAAGTGATTCACGCTACAAAGATGAATGGAAGTTTTGCGCAAACGGGATAGCTGTTGCATTCTCTTTCATTAAGGCCTCTACACATTGGGAGCAGTTTTCGTCAAAAATTGTATTTTTGAAGAAAATTGTCTGCACGACAGTAGATAGAAACGTCAAAGTTCTGTCAAAAAAAGCAATTTTTAACGAAAATCACTCCCAATGTGTAGAGGCCTTTACGCATGAATACGCATAGCAAACTTACATAAAGACGGTATAAGTTGCTCACATCAAGTATAGGGCTTAATGTAATGGTATGCTTATGTTTCATTTTTTATCACAATTATGTATTAAAAATTTCGATACAATGATAATAATACTTTAATACTCTGGAGAAACTTCATGTTTAATAAAAATAATTTTGAATACATCAACCGCCAGTATTTGGCAGCTGTTACCCGGATAACGATGTGCCGGATAACGAAGAGCTGACCCGTCAAATAATATCTGCAGATATCTTTAAGATTTCTGTAGAGAAAATCTACACCTCTACAGAATATCTGCAGATAAATTCTGTAGATATTCTTACGAATTTTATTTGGGCTTGGGACAAAATTCGTCAGAATATTTCGGCAGATTTATGACGAATCTCTGATGAATTTCTGTAGATATTCTGTAGATTTTTTCTACATTCCAGACTTTCCAGACAAGATGTGTCAGAAGAGATGGAAAAATTTTTCACTGAAGTTTGCAAAATTCTATAGAGTTATTCTTAGTGATATCACGGTGTTTATATAAAATAAAGAATTCTGCGACGCCGTGTTACAAGTAGAGAAAAGTGAAGTGAAAACTTTAAACAGAGTGTCGACCAAAATTTCGTGTTTTTGTATCATTCGATTGGCGATTTTTAAGAAATTAGTATTTTTGCTCGCAGTTTTTTTACTTATCTAAAATGTGTACTCGGTAATGCTTGTTAAGCAGAGCATACAATTTTCTTTATAACTTCTACAGTTTCTTCATAAATCAACAATATTTTTGTGAAGTAATGGAGGTTATGCAGATTTTCTAGGGAGAAATTCTGCCGAGAATCTGCAGATTTTCTCTGAATGTACTAGAATATACCGTTAAAATTCAAAAAACCTCCGAGTAAAATCGGCAGGTAGAGCAATGATTTGACGGGGAGTGTACTGTATTCTTGACACCTCAATTGTTAACACCCGTCAAATCATTGCTCTACCTGCCGATTTTACTCTGAGGTTTTTTGAATTTTAACGGTATATTCTAGTACATTCAGAGAAAATCTGCAGATTCTCGGCAGAATTTCTCCCTAGAAAATCTGCATAACCTCCATTACTTCACAAAAATATTGTTGATTTATGAAGAAACTGTAGAAGTTATAAAGAAAATTGTATGCTCTGCTTAACAAGCATTACCGAGTACACATTTTCGATAAGTAAAAAAACTGCGTGCAAAAATACTAATTTCTTAAAAACCGCCAATCGAATGATACAAAAACACGAAATTTTGGTCGACAATCTGTTTAAAGTTTTCACTTCACTATTCTCTACTTAGAACACGGCATCGCATAATTCTTTATTTTATATAAACACTGTGAAATCACCAAGAGAATCACTCTATTGATTTTTGCAAACTTCAGTGAAAAATTTTCCATCTTTTCTGACACAGCTGTCTGGAAAGTCTGGAATGTAGAAAAAATCTACAGAATATCTACAGAAATTCGTTTAGAGATTCGTCAGAAAATCTGCCGAAATATTCTGACGAATTTTGTCCCAAGCCCAAATAAAATTCGTAAGAATATCTACAGAATTTATCTGCAGATATTCTGTAGAGGTGTAGATTTTCTCTACAGAAATCTTAAAGATATCTGCAGATATTATTTGACGGGAAATGCCAAAAACAGTGAGCAAACGTTTGCTGTAAAACATTTGCGAATAACGTTTTAATTGCAATTTTATTAAGATTAAATGTCCATTTCATGAATGTGCTCACTTTTGTGTAACTCGTCGGTTTAAATGTTCGAACATCCATCGGTTTTTTTTTAAAGTAAGTTCTCTCTGATATATCATCGGATCGGTAAAGGAAAAACCTCAACCGGAGAGAGCTCTCAAATCGGGAAGATTATTATTGAACGAGAGCATTAAGGACACATTTTACGCACTTGAACAAAGCCCTTTTTTAAGAGCATGGACAATGCTTTTAATTATAGCATTGCGCTAGTAACTTTGTGTTAGCCGTGTAGTGGAGGTATCTGGCTGAGTGGGCTGAGTGCTAAAAGATGTGACGGTTAGTTGTTTTAAGAAATAGCCCATTCCCTCTCAGTCTTTCCAATCTAAGAAATTCCGACTGGTAGTTTCACATGATACCCCTCTGATGGGGTAAAGTCCTTGTCTATCACTAGAAACGGTTTTAGGAGAGGTATTACAGTAGACTCTCTCTCAATTGGGCATATGGGGCAAAATGTCATACAAATTATCGATAGATTTGGGCGTCAAAGCCTTTGTAAATTCCACAAAAAGCGCTCAATTATAAAGAATCACGATAAAATAGGAAGAACTACAGCTAATTTGAGCGAATTAGCTTCATAATTAAACGTGAAAATTGTCAACAAAATTTGTCGCCCGATTGAAAAAGAGCCGATTGAGCGAGAGTCTACTATAATGATGTTTATTGAAATAACAAAGGAGGGGAGGGAGTTAATTGTTGGGGACACGCTAGTATTGACATATTGATATTATCACAGAGCCCCGCTATAGGCCAACCGTTGATTTCAAAACACTGATTTTAAGTTAGGTTATGTTTTTTAGTACGCGACATGAAATGTTGTCATAATTATTTTAATATTTTTGGCAAACTTTATTGAGTAGTTGTGATAATTGTGATCCAGAATGAAGAGAGCGAGGACAAGTACCACAATCGCAAAGAAAGTGGAAGCCGTCGAGCAATTTCAATACTAAAAATCGTTGATAATTTTAAAAAATGATATGGACTATAGTGCGACCCAAGTGTCAATCTGGAACCAAATATGAACTATAGCGAGACTCTACTGTATTATCATAGACGATAGGTAGAGGTTTGAATGTATTCGATAGTCACTTTTAAGTGCTTGTATTGGTGCGGCACCAGATCACGTGACTCTTCCCTCTTTTTTTTCTCTCTATTTTGCCGCGCCGTTGAACTTAAATTTCAAAATATTTCCTTCTTCAATATCAAATACTTTAGGAAAATATTTAATATTCATCTTAAATATGATTGAACAGGAAAACAGAAGGGAGAAATACTTTAATAACATTTTTCGAATATATTCTCCAACTCAAAAAACTTCATATAGAAAAGTACGATTCTAGACGGTCATTGCAGCATAAACTATCTGAAAATTACGTTCATAAAGTACTCTTATATTTCATAATTCTTTGTTTTTAGTTATAAATATAAAGTAAAACATAATTGAGCTAATGTTACAGATATGCAGCTGCGTAAATTAATTGCAGAAATTTAGTGCTAGATAATTATCAATTTAATCAGAGCAAATCTAGATATCATTCTTTAAGTTTTCCGCTTTTGTCAATTATTTTGCTGATAATTGTGAAACTATGAAAACGATTACATTGATTACTCGATCTCTCTCATTATTTTATCTAGTCCTATCAGTGTGATCATTTGTTGTCAAATAAAATTGCTCAAAAAGTTTTGAAATAGTTCAATTAACTTCCTGAGTTTAATACTGTAATTTATGACGCTTTTGAGAATCCTGTGATAAATGTTTTTTTTTAATTCAATATCACGTAATTTAAGCAATTAATGAAATATAAATATTAGCTGTCAAACTTTAAATCTTTCTCCTGAAAGTTGCATTTTAGAGTTACAGTAGTATTCTTTGGAGCCGACGATATCCATTTTTTTGTTGGTAATAAAATTATTAATAGAAAGCGAAAAATATAGCAGTAGGGGAAGTGGGGCACCTTTGAATGTCGAATAGCTTTGAAATTGGGATTTTCTTCTATATTTAAATGGAATTGAAAAAAGCGTCTTTTTAACCAAAGCGAAAAAGCATCGTCCTTCTCTCTTTCTCATCATCTCTTTCATATCATCGCAGCGTCGAGCGGGCGAGTAGCGATAGGTAAAAGTCGTTGGGCTTCGAGACACATATCGGCGACTTGTATGTATGAGTAAAATTGTCTAGTTTTCGTCTATGATAATATGAAGGAGTCGTTGCTCTGGGCAGGGAATGTGTATTTTGTATTCGACTGAACTCTGCATGTCGAAATGTTCATTGTCACTGCATTCACATTACTTTTCCATTCATTCACTGGACAAATTCGAGACTAATAAGACAGCTGAAAACTCTGCAGCTGTCTAGTCTCGAACCCGAGACCTCACCGTCATAGAGCCACTGCTCTATCCACTGATCCACTGAGATCTTTTGATTATAGCAGAATCTATTGCCTCTACAGGAGTTTAGCAAATGAGTTTTGACGATTTCGTTGCAGGTTATCTCAGATGTTCAGTACGAAGAGGAACAACTAGATGATTCGGGTGAGAAAACTCTGTCCACGGAGGAGATCATGGAGGGTGATGATGAGGAACACGAAGAAATTGTACTGGAGTCAAATCCAACTCCAGCAACAGTTGTGGTTACCACACGTCCTGGAATGGGTTTGCCCACAACTACAACCATCAAGAAGATCACGATGAATCCGTTTTCCACGGCGGCATTTTCGGGGCGGAAGGAGTACAAAGTGAGCACTGCGGGTAACAAAACCAGTCCAATAATTGTGACACAGAAACTGCTTCAGACACCAAGAACAGTGACAGTTGTGCCCAAGTCTGATCCAACATTTAAGTTTACACATGTTCAGGGTCAGACAACGATCAAGAGGAAGTTGGATGTGGGGGGAGGCACACCATCGTCGCCGGTGATGGTGAAACTTCCTGTAGATTTGAAGCGTTTTAAGCCGGTACCGGCGAGATCTCTGGGGAATTTTGTGCTGCAAAAGCAGACAAATGTGGGTACAATGCCGAAGATTGTGCGAATTGTGAGGAATAAAGTTGACAGGACGACACAGACGGATGTTTCGGGTGAACTGTTGGATCAATATCAGATTCTGCATGAGGAGAATCTGATGAAGATATCACAGTTGGAGGGTCAGGTGAGAAAGTGCAAGTATACGCCGGAGATGTTTGAGCATGATGACAAGAGAACGGAATATTTTACGGGATTGGATACCTATGTCACCATGATAACACTCTATAATACTTGCGAGGCTGAATTGCCACAGTCAACGGCCCTCACCAAGTTTGAAATTTTCATTTTGACCCTCTTGAAACTTCGTCTTAAGCTCCCACTCACATTTCTCGCCTACCAATTCTGTATATCGCCCAAAGCGGCCAGTTTCTATTTCAATGAATGTCTCAATGTCCTCCATAAATCCTTAAGGGAACTCTTTGCTGAGCCCGGTGATGGATCTGATGGAAATATTGAGATAATTGCTGATGAGAATTGAAGAATAAATAATTCAATTTGGGGCAGAGTTTAAAAAGAACATTAATAAAATTTTAATTTAAGGAGTGAGGCAAGAAATGCTGAAGATTTTCTCACCAAAAACTAATTAAAAAATAAAATAATTCCTGGGCGATTTTTCTGAAGAAATAAAAAAAATAAACAAGAGAGAGACTTAAAGACGGAACATTTTCCACAGAATAAAAACCCATCTCTCTGAATATTTAGAGGCAGAAAAAGTAAATAGATCCAGAAAAATGTGAGAAAGATTAAACACAAACAAACATTTTAGTCTGTAGAAATATTTAATCCAATCAGTGAATGAGATATTTCAAAAAAAAAAAAGAAAAAAAAATCGGTAAGGAACAATTTTAGATATGTTTTAGTTATCAATTTAACCGTGAATGAGAGAGAGAGAGTTTAATTCTAAATAAATGAAATGATCATAAAAAAAAAACAATAGAAGTTGGAAAAAAAGAGCACTTCAGATTTGGCTAATCACCCTCCTCCTTCCTGTGGAAACTTTTGAGAGAGAATTTCTTCAAGTGCACTTTTGGGAGAAGAAAAAAGGCAAAAGTTGAGAAAAAAAGGATGTTGCAGGATTAATTTAAAAAAAAAATAAGATTAATATTTAAAAGAAAAGATTTCTTTCAGTTTTCTGTTTATTTACTGGTTTTTCTGTCGACGGCGCTCAAGTGATGCTAAGCATGTTTCGGAGGAAGCGACTCTTGGCTCCTGGGACACTGAGGTACATAGAATTCCAGTCATTTTGGGCTAGGTGGAGTACGCGATAGCCTAGGATTTCTAGATGGCGCTGCTTCAGTTGCTCGTTCCCTCGCAGGTGAGTAGAGTTCTCGCAGAAGGCTTCTCGCCGATGGAGCAAAAGAGCAACTCTGGGGAGGAAACAGAGGCGATGATTAGCTTATCTGGGCTTATCACTGGTTTTTACAAAGCAGTCGTTGAACCAGAATTCGTTGTAAACGACGTATCGTTACGTGGCACTTGCAAACGAATGCTAGTCTTTTACAAAGTAAATGCAGATAGCACAGTTACTGATCCAACTGACGATTATTATTATTTATTAATGCAGCGGCAAATTGCCATATGCATATAAAAATCAGGTACATTAGAAGATTACAATTCAATAACAATTCTAGCTATACCTGATTAGAAAAAGAAACCTTAAATATCTAAATCGAAATAACAATTTGTACGTGGTAATTAAATTAAAAAAAAGAGAAAATAAAAAAAAAAAGAGAACAAAATTTTGGTTAAGTGAAACACTGCAAAAAGGCTAACGTTGCATACCAAAGAGATTTTAAATTAAATCGAACTGACGAAAAGCATGGAATACGAAGAATCATAGGAACATGGTTCAAATTGAGCTTGGGGTCAATTCAGAGATTTTTCTGAATTGTTTGGCTGATTAATAAACAAATGTGCGTAGCTATTCACAGGTTATGAGCTTTCTCCAAAAAAAAGCTCCTAATGGGTACTGATTATCGCAAATCAGTGTGGAGAGTTTGCAGTTTGGGGGGATTTCAAAATTCCTCAGAGGGGTCTGTCCGTCTGTCATTTCCGTAAAATTTATGGAATAATGAACAAAAATTTCGCAATTTTATATCATTATATTAATCAATTCCTTCATCATTCGACATTTTATGCTTGATACAGAATCACAACGAACAGACTAGGTTTTTTTACATGGACATTGCTTTTTTACACGTGGAAAAAATATTCAAAAATTGCGGCACCAAACCAATTTTTGCATCAATTTGATCTTTTTCCGTTCTCTGAGACAATATTCTGTAAAAAGAAAATGATATTTTAGTAAAATTGGCCAAATATAAATACCTTGAACAAAAAGCAAACCCGGTCAATTGCTATTTTCTTGACAGTTCCATATTAATATAGTCCATTAACATTCTCTATTTAAATTCATCGTTCGAAATTTCATCGACCACCATCGAAATCAGCTGATGCCAGGAAAAATCAAAACAAAGGAAATTTTACTCATAAAACTCTTGTGAAAACTTGAAATATATTAAAAATGAGTCTGTCTAGGCTTAGTGAAATTAAAGTTTACTATAAAATTCATGTGAAAAATAGGAACTACATTGTTTGAACAACTGAAAATATTTCCCGCCTTGGATATTTTACTTACACTAGATGGCGCTGTCCTCAGTGACTGATCTAATCGAAAGCAATGAAGGTGTCATATTGACTTCTCCATTGCTTCTTTCAAAATCGACGAAAAGAGCAAAAGCCTAGTCTGTTCGATGTGAATATGTAGTGTGAAAATCTTCATTTATCTGCATCGCAAACCTTTAATATATAAGGTCTCTGAAAGTTAAATATTGTATAACCCCTCACTTTGTCAACAATTATTCACATCGATGTTAGAGCAAGGAAAGAGCAAGTCTTGGATAGAGAGGAAGCTTCCGGAAGACGAATTGCTGCTCCTGAAAACTTTGTTCGTGTTCTTATAATCGGCTTCGAAATCGAAAACCATCACAAGAAACCCCAAAAGGGTTTCATATTCTTCAAGTTGGAAAAACATCCGAGATATGCGAGCTAGAAAAAAACTTCTGAATGGAAAAATTTCAACAAACTGGAGTCCAAGAAATCAATCACATCCTGAAAGAAAAGCTTTCATGACTTTTAATAGGGAAGGCAAAAACATAAATAAAGGAATTTTAGTATTCGTTTCACAATTTCAATATTCGAAAAAATTAATATCGAGTTTTTCACAGTTAATCGCAGTTTCGGTGGCCCCGGTGGCCCTTTATAGATTGCCACAAAATATTGTTTTAAGAATAAAATAAATGTCAGAAAAATAAAAATAAAAGCACTCATTTACATAATTTTTCAAGAAAATCGAGTGGAAAATATGATACGAGTCACTATTATAGATTTTCATAAATGTCAAATTAACTTAAATCAGTTTATCGGCCACCGCGAGAGGTGGTCGAGTATAAATCAGCGGATAATCAGTAATTTGCAGATTCCACTGATGTGTCTGAATACGAAAACAGCTTAGGAGCTTTTTGAAGACTTTTTTAATCAGCTAAATCAGTAACCAGCTGGGATATGTGTAATCAGTAATCAGCTGAATCTCTGAATTGACCCCTAAGCCTGAATCTGCTTATGGTAGGTGTGATTCTTTAATTGCCCATGCGGTGCGTTTTGAGAATTTGCTTTGTTTTCAAGCGGAATTTTTCACATTTTACTTTAAATTAACCCTTTAACTACAAGACACTTTTTATGAACCGAAAATCAACAATAAAAATTAAATTGAGAAACATAATCAATGATAAGTCTTACATCTAACCTTGGAAAGTCTAACAGAGTCTGATTCGGTGCATTTTGTGCTTCTATGAATGATAGGAACGAAAATAGCCCAAAAAATTAAGTAATTTTTCTGACAATACCAATGAATAATATTTTTCGCTTTAATGAAAAATATTACGTATTCGTATTGTAGTTTTTATTGCCAAAAGGGTTTTGCTAAAAAAAAATTGGAAGTAGGGTAGCGGCATTACTTATGGCCACATATTTGCTCACAGCTTCTTTTCTTTTTGACTATGTAAGATAAAATTTTAACTGTAATTTATCCCTTAAACCTCAGAAAAAGTATGATTTTTTCAAAAATGTAAAATTCATAACTTGTGGCCACTTTTACGAACTTATGGCCGCTCGTGGAATAACTTGTGGCCACAATGCAAAATGATGCAAAATAAACTTAGAAATAAAATATTTTAAATGCAAAAGAAGACAAAAAGATTTCAGGAAATTTCATAAATTTTTATTTTTTTTTCTTAAGTTTTTGTAGTTTTTATTCATGACTGTAGCATTGCACTAATTTCTTCTCATCCTTCTATTCACTGAGACCCGCAATCCGTTTTTCATAATGAAAAATGCATGTTTGACTGCATGAAAAATCCACCTCAAAATTCCCTCTGTCTCCTTTTGTAAGGACATTGCGAAAGCCTTCGTGGTCTGATATTTCTTCCGGATCCTTCCCGGAGATTTTATTAAGGAGAGTTGTGAGAGGAATGTGATACACCTGAAATACTTGTCGCGGCCATTACATTATCAATGCCTCTTAATGCCTGTGAGATGAATATTGAGGCTCTTTTTAGTTTTTTATATTTTTTTACTGGTATCATTGTCCTAAAAGAGTGAAAAAGAAAAGTTAGGTTATCTGTAACAAAATACAAATTCATGAGATAAATCTGCAACTCTCGAGGAATCTTGAAATCAGATTTTACACCACATTTATTTATAAACAATTTTATATTACAATTTCATTACTTACCTTAAATTTCATTAAATGTTTGCCAGAAAACACCGAACTATTGAATAAAAACAATACAATTGACAACTCTACAAATCAAAATAGTGGCACATATGGTGTGAGGGCGCCACAAGCCAAATACCGTGGCCACATGTCCGTAATCCTATCAATTTGGTCATAACTTATGGCCTCATTTTAATTTTATATTTGTTGTTTAAAAATTTATCAAAATTTAATAGTAAAAGAACATATAGTTATTAAGGAAAGAAGTTTTAAAAAATAGTACTAAATATTTGCGATTGAAGATACAATATTTAGTTGTTAAAATTTTTAAGAACGTTAGTAAATTTCTTAACGATTTGACGTATTTTTAAACGTAATCCGCATCAGTAAAATATTTTCCTTAAATTGTTTCTTATTGTACCGAAATATTAAAGTAAATCAATTTAAAATTTTCATTTAATGATAGCACATCAAATATTTGTAATTTTGTGGTTCTTTAAAATCATTTTGTGAGAAAAAATTGAAGATTTTTGCGAAGAGGCCACAAATGTAGACTGGCCATAAGTAATGCCACCACCATATAAAAAATAAATAAAATCAATTATGAATTTGAGAATTTAAAAATTCGCCATTTTTGAGCTTAAATATTTACTACATAGCAAATAGCTAGAGACTTGCAAAAAAATATTCTAGATTCCTTCAACCTTCTACTTTATAATTATGTACAGACATAAGAAAAAAATAACTTTGGGTAGTCAGGAAAAATTATTTTCTTTATGGGACACCGGTGTCCTAATCGTCCTTAAAGGGTTAAAACAAGGAATCAATATTTTTAAGGATTCGGATCATGCAGATTGGTCAGCCATAGAGGGTTAAATTTACAGGGGGGCTTAAAATAAATATTTTTCACTCACTTGGAAACATTCTCGACTGGGGCGTCGCTCTTGGGCGGTGGAATGAGTCGCTTGAGGTGGTCAAAGTGCATGACAAAGTCCACTCGATACCCATACGGGGTAATATGATTCACGCGAATAACGTCCCTCGAAGTGCTGAGTGAGTGAAGTATTTCATGCACATCCGCGTGAAATTTGCTCTGGGCCAGATTGAAGGCAGCCACGCGAGACTCAATAAAGTTCTGCTGGAACCAGGGCACATTGCGTTCTGGATAGTCCAGGCAGACGGCTCTGTTGAGCTGCATCACTTGATGGAATACTCGCTGAGGGTAGGTAGCTTTGGAGTAACACAGCCGGATTTCATGCTCCAGGCGCTGAATGAAGTCTGTGCAGAAGACACGATCCACCAGATCTGTCGGTAGGGCTCTGTAGAAGCATAGAGCGAGGCAGGATTGGACAATTGAGAGGCCACTCATGAAATTAAAGTCTCTCTGGATGATATTTGCGGCTTTTCTGAGGATGACTTCGTTGTCTATGGGGTAGCCGATGTTGTAGCAACAATAGAGGATTTTCTCTGCTGTATCTCCGATTATGTATTTCTCATTTTGCGCCAGGTAGTCTATCATTTTTCTGCAGGTTTTTGGGAGATGGAAATGGGAGGCGTTCAAATTGAAGGTTATGTCACGAATAAGGCGGGAATTGAGCTCAGAGGTATCTTCTTCGTACCGCCAGATGAGTCTGTCGAAGAGATCTGTTGTTCTTGGGGCTTTGCGGGCATTGTAGGCACGGATGAGAGAACTGAGATCGGATAGATGAATGTTTTTCTGCGCCAAGACTTTTTCAGCACAGGCATTGAAAACGGTCTCAATTCGGGCTAATTGACTGCCCAGTTCGTCAGAAATGTGACTCCTGTACCTCAGTTCCAGAGCTATCTGGATGCCACGACTGAGATTTAGACAGTCATTGGCAGAGAATTGTTCCTGCATTTGTTCTATGCGCTCCACAAGGAATTCCGGAAGTTTTTCCCGGGATTTCTCAGTATGGCCGTAGGCAATGACAAAGGGAGCGATTTTGGAGAATTTTGATGGGATGAACCGACTTACTCCATTTTCCAGTTCCTGCATGATCAAACTCACCAGGTATTTCTCAAAATTGTAGAATCTGTACGTTCCTCCGAGGTTATTGTTGAAATGCATGTATCTGTGACAGTGTCGGGCTAATCGGTAGTTTTCCTGCTCAGTCTCATCCAGAGAGATTTTCCGCAGGACATGCGACCAGTAGGCGTTGAACAGGCGAACATTTGACGTTTTCAGGAAGCGCAGGACTTTAAATAGCCCAGAAAATGATGTTGCAGTCAGGAAATCTCCTTTTTCAATGATTTTTTCTGCTTCCTGTGTCACTCTATTGCGAGTCTCTGGGACAGAATCCAGGACAAAGCATTCTAAGAGATCAGCCGATGGTGTTTTCTCCATCAGTTTCCGGGATTGGGCCACGAGATCGGGTATAAAATGAGCAGGTTCTAGTTGACTATGGAATACTCTGCAGAGTCCAACAAGTTCTCGAGTATCCATCTCAGGGATGCCCTCTTGGAGCAGAAGGACCAGCTTCCGTATCAAGAGGGTATTGTCATGTGACCAGTGAATGAAATTCAGGAAGTTCACCACGCGCAGGATACTCCTACTCGCTGAGGGGCAGAGGATACCCTTCTCATACAATTCATCCACTTTTTCCCGGTACAAATCCAGATGGCAGGGCGGTATGATATGAAAAAGGTTCCCCATGCAAATGGTCAGGAGACGAATATCCTCGCTGCTGGAGCAGTTCTTTAGCAAGTGAATCAAGGATGGGATAATTGTGGAGTAAATAGAAAATATACTGAAATTCCTCCGGGTATTGAAGTACACAGTGAACCGTGACAGGGCTGTTAGGGGGAAATCATTTGACTTTTGAGAAACTAAGGACAAGAACTGATCATGCAGCTTCTCAGTCAGTGATGACTGACTTTCACTGCCTAATTTAGAGAGGTACAGAAGACAACAAGAAGCTTCCTCACATGACAGACTCTCAACTTTTTCCTCCAGCTTTTCCAGGAGATACTGCAATTCCGGTAAGTCCTGGGAATACTTAAGAATCTTACCATCATTGTCAGCTTTCCTAGTTATTATGAGATCCTTCTGAATGTCCCAGAGAGTCAAAATAGACTGAACTAGGTGCTCTAACTTTACATCCTGATCCTTTTCTCTGAGATTTCTCAGTTCAGCGTAAACTTCCTCAATTGAAGAACATTCTTTAAGCTTCCTCATTGACTCGTCCCATTGAGTGGTGTTCACATAGAGAATGTCCCTGGTCTTAATCTCTAATTCACTGGGAGTAATTTCAGAGAGATCCTCTTCTTCACTGTCCTCCTCATCGGAAAAGTCTGAAGAGAATGTCCTAATGGATAGGTTGGAAGTTACCAGAGGCAGCCGGAATTCCTGTTTTAAGCACTTTGCACAAAAGACACGACTAGAATTTACAGTCATCCGAGGGATTTGTCTTGCCTGGATTGTCAGGCATCTTCTGAGCACTTTGTACATCCTTCTACACCGGGAAAACTTGGTAAAATCCCCCGGAAAGACTTCAAAACACGAGATTTGCAAGGAAGTATTACAACCGGCCACGTGGCGGCGCTAGTATCCACCATGTGGATTCCGTGGAATTCCGCCAAAATATTGTCCAGCAAAAGAAGGGTTATGTTTATGTCATAAAGAGTAATAACTTCTGCAAAGCGTCGAGAGCGTCTTGCATTTCTGAAATGATTTCCATTCAATTTTGTAAACTTTGAGCCGTAAAAACCTCTCCTCAAGTCTAGAAAGGGATCAATAATAGCAGGTAGGTTAGCATCCCAGTTGTTACTTCGACCTATCCTGATTCTTGGAAACGGGCTCTAGTAGGGGAGTAAGTACCTTTGACCACTTTAACCCTTTAACGACGAGACACTTTTTACGTAGGGGAAACTGGGGCACCACCAAACACGGGCTACCACCAAACAGTAATTTTTATTTCTAAACTACTTGGACTATCTCGACCATTCTTTCGGTGGACAAGCATCCCTATAGTGCCTATAAATTCCTATAGGTCTTATCCTCTGATATCCAATATCCGATTAAAATATCGCAGTGTTTGGTGGTGCCCCAGTTTCCCCTACTGAAAATCAACAATAAACATTAAACTAAGAAAAATAATCAATAATAAGTCTTACATCTACACAGTAAAAAATTGTGTGAGAAATAAAGTTGTGTATGGGAAAAGTTGTGTATTGTCACAAGCATTTTGGTTGTAAATTGTAAAATTACTCTCATATTTGTAGTACGATACTAACATAATGCTAGTAAAATTAAGTTTGTGTAATGAAATTTGTGTATGGGACAATTTGTGTGAGAACTGCCAAAATTTCATTGTTCACTATTGCAATTTTTCTAAGATTTTAGTCATTTTTTGCATTTCTAACTGTCTAATTGTCTTCTAGAATCATTCAATGGATTCTTAAAATATGCCTCAGTAGTAAAAAATGAGGATTAATTATGTAATAACAGAAAACAGAGGAAGCATCATGTAAATTAGAAAAATTGACGATGCAAATCTTGGCCATTTGCTTAACTCTTTCGTCTCTTTTGGGACTGTCGTACCCAAAGAAGCATATGAATATTCTATAAAAAAACAATGTTTTTTAATTATTCAGAACTGATAAAAATCCGATTCTTGTGGATGATTACAAACTATAAGGATGTCCAAATGTAAGATATTTTTTGTAGGACCTCAATTAATTCCTGAGCTTAGATATTTTTGATTAAAAATTGTGAAATTGGCTTGCAGCATATGCTGCGGTCCGGAAAGAGTTAAGAGAAGTAAGCAAGTTCGTGGCGCGGCCGGAAAATGTGAGACCATCAACGCAAAGGTTATGGGTTCAAGTCTCAGACCCTCTCTTCATGTTTTTTCTTTTTTTTTCTTTTTTTCTTTGTTTAATACAGAGACTTTTCACAGATAATACACATAAACCGAACAAAATTGCTCTATAATCAAAATTATAGACAGGAAGCCATTTTATAAAATTAACAATACACAACTTTGCCAATACACAACATTTCCAATACACATACTTCACAACCATAGCGCTCGTGCAAAAATTACCAATGATAGTGGTTGTAAATTTTTTTACTGTGTAGCCGTGGAAAGTCCAACAGAGTCTGATTCGGTGTATTTTGTGCTTCTATGAATGATAGGGACAAAAATAGCCCAAAAATTTAAGTAATTTTTCTGACAATACCAATGAATAATATTTTTTCCTTTAATGAAAAACTACGTATGAGTATTGTAGTTTTTATTGCCAAAAGGGTTTTGCTTAAAAAATATTAGAAGTATAAAAAATAAATAAAATCAATTATGAATTTGATAATTTAAAAATTCGCCATTTTTTTAGCTTAACTCTTTCGTCTCCTCTGGGACACCGGGTACTCATGGAAACAACAATTTTTTTTTAGACTATCTAGAATCGATAAAATTCCGATTCTTGTGGATGATTACAAACTATAAGGATGTCCAAATCTAGGATATTTTTTGCAGGATTCCAATTAACTCCTGAGCTAAGATATTTTTGGTCAAAAATCGTGAATTTTCGATTTTCTGCTTCCTTGCAGATATTGTGAATTTTTTGATATTTCTAGACCAGAATAAGGAAAAACCTCTCGGCGTCAATAAGTATGATAACTAACAATTACAGATTACAAAAAATCGAAAAACATTTTTTTTTCTTCAATTTTCAAAAAACTTCTTCAAACTGTATGGGTACTCTCATCCGCAAAAATCTAGAGGTAAAATGTAAATTTATCCCGCCAATGCCCGCCATTTGCGTTTTGACATTTGGCAGCGAGCGAGATTGCTTTCAGGGAAGCTTTTCCTATTATTCCTGATTTTGGTGAATTCTGATTGTCCAGAAAGTTGTTTTTTGGCTCTTGAGAAAGCTTAATGTGTCTGCAATAACATCATGTTGAGAGAAATGTGTGTTAAAGTGTTATTGTGTAAAATATTTTGAGGAATCTGTTGGCATGCAGGAGCTGGGTGACCTTTTTAGCACTTCCTGAACATCCCACAAGATACTGGTTAATAATTCTTCTTGTTTTAGTGATCAACATTGCAAAGGAGTCATTTGACATGCAAAAATAAATTCACAAAATTGATATTATTGGCTTTTGGAAAATTGAAGTTTGTCTCCTTTTCGTTCTTTTGGGGACGAGAGTTCCCATGAATTTTCCAATTTCCCAGAGGCGGAGAAAATTCTTTTTCTACAAAAGTATCATATTTGACCACTAAGACTTACAATAAAGTGAGTTTTAATGAAATTCGTTCGCTGGATATGTTGTTACATGAATTCATCTGCTGAATAAAAGTGGGACGCGAAAGAGTTAAGCACTTTGCACAAAAGACAGGACTAGAATTTACAGTCATCCGAGGGATTTGTCTTGCCTGGATTGTCAGGCATCTTCTGAGCACTTTGTACATCCTTCTACACTGGGAAAACTTGGTAAAATCCTTCGGAAAGACTTCAAAACACGAGATTTCCAAGGAAGTATTACAACCGGCCACGTGGCGGCGCTAGTATCCATTATGTGGATTCCGCCAAAATATTGTCCGAATAGAAAGGTTATGTTACGTCGAAGGTTTTCTTCAAGCGTCGTTCTTGAATTTTCTCTGAAATGATTTTCTACGATTTCTAATCAATTTTGTAAACTTTGAGCCGTAAAAACCTCCCTCACAGCCCAGAAAGGGATCAATAATAAGATACAGAGCTTTATTTCAAGGATATTTATCATAGTTTTGCCTCTACAGATGGAGAACACTGGTAGCTTTGTAGTATCCCCTGTCATCGTAGGTTCCCCTCTGAGAGAGGTGTACTTCGGTCAGAGGAACCTTCCCAAAAGCAAAATCCTTGAAGTCCTCAAATATTTTCGTGGCATTGAATGGCTGGGTCTTTTTGTGATTCCCTGCCTTTTCTGCTTCAAAGTCTGCAAATCTCGAGGAGATTACCGTCATGTGAAGCTTCACACTGCTTCGCTTTTGTTCCTTTCCCAGTCTCAGCTTTCCATAGACACACTCAAAGTGATCAGCAATCCTCTGGAGAGCTTCAGACTGGACTTTCGCGTAGAGTACTTTTGTTGCTTGAGGATCATCTGTCATTGAGTCTAATCCCTCAATCTGAACCTCAGCTTTGCCACCAAATTCCGCCAGGATGGCTTTTATGTTGTCCTCTTCGTCATGCAGAATATTCTTGGCCAGTTTGCGCTCCTGATCGTCCATCAGGACCATTGTAGTGAGTGTCAGATGGAGTTTCTCAGGGACCTGCATCATATCCTCAGTGAGACCCTCAATTGGAGGTCCTGAGAATAGGGCTTCCTTGAATCGCCCAAAAGCTGTCTTGATCTCCTCACTGTTGCAGGGAATGGATAAGAAGTGCGTAATGTCATTCCTTCTGCGAGATGATGCAACAATGTCTTCAATCTTCTTCCTGGCCGCAATCACGTCCCCCTCTTTCCGACCTGTCACCACAATTGGTGCCTTTGATCCTCTCTCTGGCACATTGATCAATGATTTAGTTTCCATCTCCAGGCGCTTCCTTACTGCCCCCTTCTGACCGATAATGGAGCCATGAAAGGCAGCTGGGACATGAAAAGTCGTCCGGAAGGTATCGGTTCCAGTACTTTCTATTTCGTAATCCATTGTCTCCTCGTCTTCACTTTCAAGATCTGGAAGGAAGACAATTATCAGTGGCAGAGCCTTCCGGAAGATAAATCTTCACTTACCAGCTTCAATATAACCTCCCTGTTTGCGACTTGGGGGATTTTCTTCGGAATACAGAGTGGAATTAACGCGATAGCAACGATTATCTACCCACAAAAGTTCCGGAGACAAGACATCCATGTTCTAGGTGTTCTAGGATAGCCAAATCACAGGATTCCTTGGAGGCTCCTCCAAAATCTTTTTGTTTACAATATCGTGACTTCCGGAAAATGTTTGAGAATCACTGGACCAAAGGAAAAATTAGCGTGTTTTCGGGGAAAAATTAATTTATTTTGGAGCTCTAGAGAAAATCACATGTAGCCAGGGGAGGGTTGAAGTGTGAAGTGAAAGTGTGGAATTGTTGATGCTTAGTTTTCCTCCTGCTCCGTTATCAGTGTCTTAATCTTCTGCAGCAGTTCCTTTTTCACCGTATCCGGGATCATTGAGCGAGCCTTTGGTGTGACTTGCTGCACTAGCTGGTCCACATTGACTTTCCCATCTTCTGCCTTTACAACTTCCCGACACATCAGTCTCAGTTGATCTGTCCAGCCGCATTCAATCAGCCGAAGACGCAGGAGATCTTTTAACCTGAAAATAAAATCCGGAAAGGGTTTCCGGAGGGTCTTTGTGAATTTTAGGGGTGATTCAGGGCGCATTTTGTGCTGGAATTACCTAGCGCGGTCTCCTGTGAGGATTGTGACTTGGTCTGTGGCTCTTGTGAGGGTCATTTTGGCTGGGATAATTCCACTAAAAACTACAATGTTTTGATTTCTATCTTCGGATTGGCGTCCGGGTGTCTACTACCCACTAACTACAAGTCTGCAGAAATGTCTGTCTAGTCCATGGAAAATCTTTCAAAGTTCCTAATTTTTAAGTTCCTATCCTCGCCGTCTGTAGCGCTACAATGCAATTTGGAGGAAGAATCAGATGGCGCGGAAGCAATCAATGTGCTCCCGTATCTTCAGTATCGTTTTGGTCGGTTAATAGTGAAGAGGAATTATCAGTTTTCTGTGTGAAAAGCGAAGAAAATTTCAGTGAAATGGAAAGTACTACTTGGATATGGATTTGGGGGAGTGTAGGTGTTGTTCTAGTGCTTGTACTCATCCTCTACTTGCTACAGTAAGTGCTACAATATGAAACTTTTCACTTAACATGTCGCTTTTCAAGCTTTTCAATCATTCATTAGCATTCCCGGCCACAATTATCAATCCAAACCACTTGGCCAATGTCCAAAAAAGTCTTATCTCTCACCCATAAACTCATAATTCATGTGATGAATATAAAATCTTGAGTATTTTTATCGAGAAAACGGTACTAAATGCAGCGATGCATGCAAATCTTAGCAGGCCTAAGAAAAATGTGCAAAAAAAGCGCGCGAAAAAAAGGTACCAAAAGTTGTTGACTTTGGGATTCAAGGTTCTTTAACTATTTTTTTTTGTGGCCTAAAACATCCAAAAATTGGAAGAATATAAACATCATTGAGATGAGTCATTTATTCTTAATGTATTTCTAACTAGATGCTTATAGAACGAGTTCTTAAGATTTATGCTATTTCATCATGATTATTCAGCATGTATTTCTGATTGATACTTATTAAATGATTAAAGATTCCATGAGTACGCATTTACAGACAAGAATATTTAAACATTATAATTATACCAAGGGATTCCTTGTAAAAAAAAAACATCCAAATTCAGAGATAAGCAAGTTTACAAAAAAATTAGGCCAAATAATAATCTTCATGGTGAGATTCACGAAAAATCAGCTGAAAGCAAACTCTTTCCATATTAAAAGACAGAATTTCAATGGTCCAAAAACCAAAACGAAGATATATTCACCAAAAATAACAGCATTTTTTGGTGGAAAACCCGTTTCGGCGGCTTATTTTTTTAATTCAGCAAGATAAGATACATTGAAGATTGGAGAAGAATTTCTTGTACGTGACCTTTGCATAGTGTAAACGAATTATTGAAACTGATTTGGATATTTTGGATCATTTCTCTCTCTCTCAATAATGCTTTCAAAAATGAAACTCAATTTAATCAGCAAAAAAAATAAGCATTAAAATTCATGTGATGCATCCTTTCACAATATTCTGCACATTTTAATTTTAATGAGTTGTTTTTCGGCAACTATATAAAATGCAAGTGAAACAGTTTTCTCGGTTTTCTCTAATTTTAAGCAATATTGGTAACTAATACACATACCTTGTCACATTATTAAATTGTAAATTATTTTGGATAAGTTTTATGATGTGTTACAGTTATCATTGTGGCATTATTACCTTGGATTGCAATCTTTACAACTTTGTCGTGTTTTTGTTTTTGTTGTCTTAGACCTCTTGGACTAACACTCAGAATTTCATATAAGTTCGAATGGGCTATTATAAAAAATGAAAAGTGATTAAAAAGACCATAAGGCCCATTATTTGGCCCTGGTCTCCGCGTGGCCGTGAAGCCCTGATTGACAATGGAAGAATGATCTTGAACTTATATATTTTGTTTTAGCCATATAACCAATATGATCATCTCATAAGTCTCATTAAATCTTTTACGATAAAAAAGATAATGTAATTTTAGATATCAGCGTAAATGTATGAAAAATAATTTTTAAAAATTTAGAGATTGTTACTTTCAATAATTTTTTTCCCATTCATCGAATTAACCAATTAACGCAGAAAAACATTGACGCGCAAATCAATTTTTAATATTTTTATATAGGGGAGACCGGGAAGGTTTGGGACACTTTTTCACGTTTTGACTTTGAGACATTCCAAAAAACCACGATAGTGTATTACAATTTTATGCGGTCTATAGGATACTTATGGGCATTGACTTTATAAAAAGTACTCGATAGAACTTGGAAAACAAATTAGTCTTCTTGGAGAAGATAAAACATTTAACTTGACGCTTTGTCTCAAACCTCCCCGATATGGGGTAGTATGGGACGCATTTTTTATCGCATAATTTTCATTATTGGAGCACGTTAATTAATTTTAAATACTAGATTAAAAATATTTCTGATAGAAATAAAAATATTTCATCTTTTATTTCATACTTAGAAATTTAATATCAATTTTATTTGTACAGTAGAGTCATTTATTGTTAATCAATTATTTACGAGGGGTAACTCATTTCGGGGAACTCGAGCCAATCTGGCTGGGGAACCCATACATTTTTTTGGGAACCCGAGCCAATCTGATTGATTATGAATTACCCCTTGATTATTTAAAGTATTTTCTTCTTATTTTCCATCTACCTATCTTTGCTTTTTTTATTCTAAATATTGCAATCATGATCATCAAATTCCTTAGGCGAGTAGATTATCTTAACACTTTTAGTTTTGAACTCATTGGCGGATTCCTGTTTGATTCTACGATAACTGCATGGTACCTGTTTTTTCCAGTACGGCCATTAATGTGTAAGGTTACCGTCTTAAATATTTATTGTTTTTCCTCAGTATTTGGGAGATATTTTAATTTTATAGATTGATGATTTTGGTATATATTTTTGTGGACGTTTTTGTTTTTTAAAGGATTTTCTACACAGGATACTGGTCAAAATAGGCCTAAAGGCCTAAGACCTTGGTAAGGGGGGACAGGTAAGGGGGGAAACAAAAAAAAAACCTATTTTTTCCTTATTTCGTTGAATTAGCTCTCGCCTTGTCTTTTCTGGAGAACTTGTAAAAGTTGTAGAGGATATTGTTCGAGAAATTCTCGAGAAAATAGTATTTAATGAGATTGGGCAAAGATCGAATATCCTTTAAGAAGAAATTATTGATTCACAAGACATTGATGGTTTAATTGTCCATGTATTTAGAGAAATCTGCTCCACTGGTAAACTTTGCACAAGAAGGAGATATCCAATAGAAACTGGACATTACTTTTCATTTTGACAATAAACAATTGCATGCCACCTACAATCTTGTAGGTCAACGTCCCATTCATCCCCTTTCAGGTGTCCCAAACATCCCCACGTGTAGTTTTGGTATTTAAAACCATAATGTAAAAAAACAAGAGCGTATAATCTCTGAAACTTTTATAAAAATATGTTCCCAGATTACACTGCTCCCTAATGAGATAAAAAAGTTTTGATTATATATCGCTGATATAAAATACAAAGAGGAAAACTGAGACGTCAAAATATACGATTTTTATCAATTTAAAAAAAAAATGTTCGTAGAATTAAAACAATAAAACTGAGGATATCCATTCTTTTAGTCAAGATGCATCTTAATATTGCCTACGATACAGTAATGATTAAATCCCATTTATTTCAAAAATTAATTGAAAAAATCGCCTTGTCCCACACTACCCCTGTCCCAAACCACCCCGGTCTCCCCTATGCCTTTTTGCGAGGCGCTGAAAATAGCCGAAAATATTGGCGCTATTGCATATTTTACTGCGTTTCCGTAACTTATTCAAAAGAAGTCTCCTGAGAGTATATGCAAAATTTATGTATGCATAAAGCCGCTTCGCGCGCTTCTTCTCGGTCTCGAAAATAATCATAATCCCAGGACCCCGTGTATCTCGTTTAGGAGAACTATATCAAATTTTAAGCAGCTTGCAATTTTGGCAAGAATTTCGGACACTTGCTTTGTTTCTCAAAATTCCATGACTTTTGAGTTTGTTTCATTCCTAAAAAGTTGTACAATGTAAAACAAATGTATATCAAATGTGTACGAACGAGAGTTCCAGAAAAAAAGAGAGAGTTTAAATTTAAAAGTTCCTTAAAAGAGTTCCGGAAGGGCAAGGAAAAATATTATTTAGTGTGACCGAAATATTAAAGGTGATACAGGAAGTTCCGGCTTAAGTGAAAACGGATTGAAAAAATTTGATATAATTTGCTTATTATTTGGAGTTCATTTATATAAAATAATTTTTCACATTCCCCTAAATGCATGTAAATTTTTTTATGTTGTAAATTTGAAATACATTTCGTCGGGTGTATCAGCAACAAATGCAATTATTCATTGTGAAGCTTATGAAACGTTAAAAAAATAAACATTTTTAATTTTTCAAAATAATATTAAACCCGAAAATAAATTCTGAAATATATCCTGGAATTAATCCAGTCGAACAATGTGCTTTCAAATATAAATTAATATTTTGAAATTAGTCCCTTTCGAACTTATTCCTAATTTTTTTTTAGAAAAGGAAAAATTTTATTTTTAAGAGGGCGCGAGGAGACACTATCAAACATGTGTTAATCCGTCAGGGGATCTGGATGAGTGCCTTGGCTGCCACAGGTTTCTCCAGAACCCTTAGCGTTCCTCCTAACGATCTATTCCTTATGACAACAATTCAACATTAACTATAACTCACAATGCTAATCCTCTCTACGATATCCCTCCCGAAGGGGTAACTCACAGCTAACACTATAGGAACGCTCTTCACTTAGGAGAAATTGGCGCCGCTCCGAGAGACATCTTCGATGTCAATTCAAATACCAATGAGGAGTTTAATCGTTGGGAAGAAGCTAGTGCTGCTAACACTTGCATCTTAACTCTCGCTGAATTTAAATTATTCACATTAAATCTTTACAATCTCCATTTACTTATATAGTGTAACTATCTAATGAAAGCATTTGCCACCTAGAATCCAAATCGGAAAACGGAATGAAAGAAAATATTATCAAAAGCGAGACAATGTTAAACTTTCCGTGCGTTATTTTGAGCTAAAATTTTGCATGACACATTGAAATGAATTAATAAAAATCTTCTAGTTTTTTTGTAATGTAATATGCGATAGATAAGAAAGGATAACCCTTTCTTATCTAACCCCCCTTAAGGGGGGATAACCCCCTTTGGACGAGAGGATAAAAAATGGAAGTCAGAATTTTTTTTCACTTATTCAAAAGTTATTTAACTTCAAAGCTATACCTTATTCCAAAAATAGCTTGCAATAGAGCAAAAAGCGCAAAATCGTCAAAGTGAAACAATTAACAGTTGAAGATTATACACATTACACAGCAATATGATCATCAATTTGATCATGTTTGTGCTTTCTAGATCATTTCGCTTAATAGTGCTTGTCTTCTTTCCGCCCAATGACTTCCCAGCGAGAGTTTAGTATGCACTCACGCAATCTGATCTTTTTGCTGGAAAACAGCAAGTATTTCCAGGGTGGACAGTTTCGCAAAGATGACATCCTCATGGAGAACAAAGTGGTTGTTATTACGGGTGCAAATACGGGAATTGGCAAGGAGACAGCATTGGATTTGGCTAAACGTGGTGCAAAAATTTACATGGCTTGCAGAGATAAGAATCGCGGTGAAGAAGCTCGAATGGAAGTGATTGAGAAATCAGGAAATCCTCATATCTACTTCCGACAATTGGATTTAGCATCCCTGACGTCAGTTAGATCCTTCGCTCAGGCCTTTAAGAACGAAGAATCTCGATTGGATGTCCTGCTCAATAATGCAGGTGTCATGATGATCCCAAAGTGTCACACAGAAGATGGTTTTGAGATGCAAATTGGGGTCAATCACATGGGACATTTTCTTTTGACAAATCTTCTGCTCGATCTCTTGAAAAAGTCTGCTCCTAGTCGTATTATTAATGTGTCTAGTCTGGCTCATATCAATGGACAGATCAACAAGGAAGATCTCAACAGTGAAAAGTCCTACAACAGAATTACTGCCTATTCTCAATCAAAACTTGCCAATATTCTCTTCACTCGAGAACTGGCCAAGAGACTCGAAGGAACAAGGGTCACAGTCAATGCTCTGCATCCAGGAGCTGTAAATACAGAGCTGCTGCGCCATATTCCTAAGTTCCTCACCTTCATTGGGCGTCCCTTCTTGAAGCTCTTCTTCAAGACGCCACGAAGTGGAGCTCAGACACAGATTCGTCTAGCAGTTGACCCTGTCCTGGAGGATGTTACCGGAAAGTATTTCAGGTAAGGAATTTGATCTTTCAGCAAGAAAATGAGAACTATTTTGGAATCTCGAATGATTTTCCTCGCCTCCAATTTTTTTAGTTTTATTAGTCTCAATGGCAATTACTTCGGTTCTAATAATCAGAATTTTAAAATTGAGAGTGCAAATGAAAGGTCTCGTGAATTGCTACAACTTTTCAGAACATCTCATAACTTCATATGATTAGTTCAAGTAGTGCTGCAAGAGAGATTTTTTTCTCAAAATTTAAAATTTTGTATTTCGGAAGCAGTATTTCTCTCGTTCAGCAATAACCTTCCCGATTTGAGAGCTCTCTCCGGTTGAGGTTTTTCCTTTACCGATCCGAAGGTATATCATAGAGAACATACTGAAAAACCCGTTGGAAGTTCGAACGTTTAAACCGACGGGTTACGCACAAAAGTGAAAAAGTTCATGAAAAGGACATCATCATCATCATTTTCAACCGCTTATCCCTATTGGGGTCGCAGGCCCATGACATCCAATTTAGCAGCCCACGCTTGTCGATCCTCCGCCACTTTAGGAAGATGTTCAGGTTCGATCCCAAGGCGTTCGAAGGCAAGATTCTAAATTTGATTCATCCACCTTGTCCTAGGTCTGCCTCGAGGTTGACACCTTCTCACAATGGCTTGCATAGCTTTTCTTGGTAATCTTTTTCTACCCATGCGCTGAACATGTCCATACCATCGAAGTTGTGATCTCTCAACCCGAAGAAGCAGTTCCTCGACTCTTAGTTCCTCACGAACGGCTACATTCCTCACTCGATCTCGACGAGTGATTTCCTTAACCGCCCGGAGATACCTCATCTCGGTAGCTTGTACTCGCGATCTTATACTTTCGGTCATTACCCAAATCTCATGACCATATGTGAGAATAGGAATAAACACAGCTTTGAAAACCGATAACTTAGCCGAATAGCTAAGCTCGGCCTTCCTCACCACGCTTCCGCCAAGCTCCCTCATTACTGCAGAAGCTTGATCGATTCGCGACGAGAGTTCGGTGTGAAACCTACCATTACTCGTGAATAACACCCCGAGATACTTGAATCATTACCATTACCTCCGACTTACCCACGTTCACGTTCACGTTCACCTTTCTACCTGTTTCGGCACAAACATTTACAAAACGGTCAAGTTTGTGCTGAAGCTCTTCTTTGGAAGATCCAAAAAGAACTAAATCATCTGCAAAGAGGAGATGGCTCACCCTGAAATCCCCAATATGAATCGCATTCCGCTACGGACTGCGTTCCATAATCTTGTCCATTATGAACAATTATGCGATAGGACACACCCCTTACGTAGTCCAATACCCTTCTGAAAACCTTCCGACTTGAATCCGTTTACACGAACAAAGCTACTACAGTCTCTGTACAATGACTAGATGGCTCCCGTCAAATCCTCATCCGGTCCGTACTCGTGCAACAAAGAAGTTGTTCTCTCAGTACTCGGTCATATGTTTTTTTTCCAAGTCTATGAAACAAGCATAGAGCGGAATTGCATACTCCCAAGTCTTTTCGAGAATCATCTTCAGGGTAAAAAGCTGATCCGTGGTGCTTCTACCAGGCCTGAAACTGCATTGTTCCTCACCCAGTCTGGATTCGACAATTTCTCGGCATCTTCTCGCATGGACTTTGGCATACATTTTGCCAAGCAAACTCAGAAGGGAAATTCCCAAGGGGGAGATATTAGTAGAAAAATAGTGTATACCACTTCCAGCACTTCCTAAATTTGTATGGACAACTTCAAATATTTCCACACTTACGGAAGTGTCATAGGTGATTTCCAGCACTTCGAAGCATTTCCGGCGATTGAATTTAAACGAAACGACTAAAATCCGCATAGATTAGATTACAGTGGGGGCGGTTCCTTGCGAAACCGCTACACCCGGGCCTCCTTTTGGGCCTATTATGCATCCCCGATTAAATTAATCCCTGTTAAGGGCAAGATGGTTCAAGCCAGCCCGTTTTTCGGATAAACTCCATTAAACAGGGCGGCTTTAATCTTGATAGGTCTTCATCAGACAGTACCGCTTTACCTAGTACCACTTGTCTGATGTTACATGCTGGAGCAGTCACACACATAGTGGGTGACCGTCTCCTCGATTTGACTTCATCCTCTGCACATTTTGTTATACAGTAGACTCCCTCTCAAATAGGCATTTGGGGCGAAATGTCATCCGGTTTATCGATAGATTTGGGCGTCAAAGCCTTTGTAAATTCCACAAAAAGCGCTCAATTATAAAGAATCACGATAAAATAGGAAGAACTGCAGCGAATTTGAGCAAATTAACTTTATAATTAAACATGAGAATTGCCAACAAAATTTTACGCCCGATTGAAAAAGAGCCGATTGAGCGAGAGTCTACTGTATTCAGAAGTCTATTTAGACAGTGACCGGTTAGAACATTAGCAATCTGCCGGGCTCTCCAGCGACAGCCTCCAACCAGGTACACTGTCCTTTTCTTATTCAGTTTGATGATGTTTTAATAAATCCTCCTGTATAGTAGATTTCCTCATTTGCAAGGAAAACCTTACAGCAGGTTCAGGACCAATGAAGACGATCCTTGCCCCCGCTTACCGCACTACACTATACACTTCCTGCATTTCTAAACACTTCGAAACGACTAAAATCTTCATAAAAATCGTTTCATTTTTGAGACTTCCACTTCCGAAGTACTTCCATCTCAGTGCACACCACTTCCGAGCTGATATCTCCCCCTTGGAAATTCCCCTAATTGGAGCAATCTTTCCTTTTTCCTCTCTTGAATATAGGTACAATACCCCAACTTACCAGTCCTTTCGTGCTCTCCCACTTTGCAAAGCCACTTTAATGACACGCGTGAGCCAACTGACCCCCGCTATACCCGAGTTTCAGCATTTCGGGACGTATTTCGTCAATTCCTGCAGCTTTCCATCCTTCAAATTACTTATCGCATACAGAACTTCACTCTCTGAAGGACTACTTTCTTCCCTGCATTTACTCACGGGGTACGTTACCATCAGTGCTTTATTGAGGATTGAAAAGGACATTTATTTTAATTAAATTGCAAGTCAAACGTTCTGCCATTCTGAAATTCCACAAAACTATACAAAAATTCACTTTTTTCAGCAAACGTTTGCACACTGTTGACATTGTTCACGATTAAAAGTGTCAAGAATACCGAAATTCGAAATGGGCAGAACAATCAGCGCTAAAGCGGCGAGTACGTAAACTTGTACTTTTGGGCTTCCGGTAGATTTTCGAATAGGTTTGGCTTGGCTTGGCTTTGTCGCTTCAAAAGGTTATTACTGAACGAAGCCAGTAACATTAGGTTTTATTAGCAAGGATATGACCTTTTTAGAACAAATAGAACCAGAACCAATCAGACCAAAGAACAGATATTAATCCTTGAGTTATATTTGGTTAGAGTTATCAAACTTCAAAACGCCATTAATTTCTAAAGAACGTCTGCGTGGATGTCAAGGGACCTCCCAGTATCTGGGCTTATTACTGGTTTTTAAAAGTTTTTCGTTCTAAATTTTGTATTTTACTTCATTTACAATTAAACTTAAAGTGTATTTAGTAGCGTGTCCGCCGCCGACTTACCCATTACCACTCTCAATGAGGAACATGGAAAAAGACTCGAATTATAAAGCGTATTTCATTTGGCTTGAATTTTAAAACTTTTGCTCCCGTTCTAGATCTTAGTCTAAAAATCAGGACTAATGTATTATAAATTACTTTTTTGTATCCTCTTTAGTGACTGTAAGGAGTTGAAGCCTCGTCCCCAGGCACGAAATGACGAGACAGCAGCCTGGCTGTGGGCAGAAAGTGTGAAGTGGACCAAACTGTCTCCAGAAGAGATTAATTAAAAACTATTTGAGATCTAATGTAGAGTGGTTTTTATTGATTTGACTGTTTTGAAACTATTGTGAGCTGGGTAAAAAGGTTTGGACCGTTGGGCAGAATCTGGCCTTACAGGTAGAGGCCGTTGTAGTAGCGGCCGAAGCCCAGGGCGCTACGGTAGTAGGTTCCGGGGTAGGCATAGCGTCCGTAGTAGCGAGCTCCGGTCCAGTAAGCGGGGTAGGAACGGTAGTAACCGAAGGCGTGAGACTCGGATTCAGTCAGATCCTTCTCAGCATCCTCAACGGCGAAGACGGCCACGAAGGCGACGAGGGCAAGCAAGAAGAAGAGCTACAAGAAAATCCAACTTTACTTTCTGGAACTCACTTTACACTTCCAACCTTTTCAACACTCCAAAAGGAGGCACAAACCTTGAACATTTTGATGTTTGGTTTTCGGGGTTGTTTGGTTTTCTCAAGAGACACTCAAAGGCAAACTGATGCTCTCTGGATGGGCTGCCAGGGCTTTTATAGGGGGCCAGAAATCTAGAGACCCTGAGGGAATGATGCATTTGGGTTTTGGAAAGGTAAACTTGCTCAGCAACTTGCGTCAAAAAAAAAATCTGGAAGTCGTTGTTTTGTGAGTTCCATGGGGGCACATATCAGTGAAGCAGGATAGTCGTCTACTTTGACCACTGATGAACTTGTCTTTTAGTCACACCTTCGACAGGTGATTGCGCATTGTCTTCTATTTGCAGAAAATACCTCAGTGAGGAATTTCCAGTCAAACCACGACGAGTGTTCAAAGTTCAATTGATTTATTGATTGGCCTGAATTATAACAAAATATTCTTCCTGAATAATTAATCAGACATACGACACATCTTTATTAAGCGATTAAAAAAGTTGAAAAGAGGCGATAAATAGTAAGGCATTTTATGCTTTATATGCGCTAAAATGAATGAAACCCATTAAATTGGTCTTTTGTATTCTCAACGTCTAGCAAATTCAAGTTGTTAAGTGGATTTTTTACTATCCAGACAATGCGTGTAGTTGATGCACAGAAAAAATTACTCATCACCTATTGCTAGGGAATTCACCAAAAAAATTAACGTTTCCCGGATTCAGGAACAAAAACAATGCAATTTCAAATCATTGCTGCATTTTTGGAAAATTTTTAGCAATGTTATGGATGTGCTTTCATGTAAATTAGGCATTAGCCTCTATTTGGTTTGGACCGTATCCGTCTTTCATAAATTCTGGCTGTGGCAATTCCATATGACAAATTGGGATCGAATCAGCTTTTTCGAAAATGCGATTCTGTAGCCGTGAGATTGCCATTTCAGTTCACGTGGCATTGTTAGAAGTCACATATTTGAGATTTCTGGCAATTCAAATGACAATAAATTTTGTTAAACAAATCAACCAAGACGTACTGTATTTTCATAAAATCATTAAGTAAAGGGATTTCAATAAAAATTCAATCAATTGCATTTTCGAACTCATATGATATGACAAAAAAAGCTCGAATGGCATTGTCAGGTTTCGAACTCACGCGTGCCAATGCCACGAAAATTACAGAATTCCCCTACAGGAGGGCAATTCTGTAACGCTCTGGCAATGCCATATGACAAATTGGGTTTGAATCTCAGGAGAGCTTTTTCGGAAATGCGATTCTATAGCCGTGACATTTCCATTTCAGCTCACGTGACATTGTCAGAAGTCACGTATTTGAGATTTCTGGCTATTAAAATGACAATGAATGTTGTTAACACTTCGTAGAACCCTAACTAAAAGTGTCACGGAAGGACCAAGTGGCAGCCGCTGCCACTTATCGGATTTTACATAATATTTTGATAATTTTAATTATATTTTAACATTCGGAGCTTTAGCCAGTCCTTTTCTGGTGTCTGAATCAGAAATTTCATCTCCTTGGGTACTGTATCTAAAGATTTTTAACCATTCGATGTTTTCATCTTTATCAGAATCATGGCGTCAGGGAAAGTGGTGCGCCTTTGGATGCGGCAGCCTTTGAATGTTTCAATTTTTCTCTTATTTTTCAAAGCAAAAATTCTACTTTATGAACAATAGTTAATACTATTAACTATTTTCTATTAACTTCGCTTAACAAAATGGATTTTTAGCTTTGGGAAGTAAGAGAAAAATTGAATAATTCCCAAAATTATTCATATTTCATACATATTTCCCAATTCAATATTTCCCATAATTCTTCTCAATAATTAGCAAAAACACTTTCAAACTGTTCTTTTAGGGCTTTTAAACATTAATAATCAAGAAAATAACATGTGCAGAACGTCAAACCCTCATATAAAATGCATATGGCAGCAACTGCCACTTGGTCCTTCCGAGTGCAGTTTTTTGTTTTTGCAATATATTTACATTAATATTTAATTTTTTTTAAAAATTTTATAACGAAAAAATAGCCAGATAAATTCTGCACGCATTCAATCAGGCCTCCAGGCGAAATGATATATTCTTGACTATAAAAAATTAAATTGAAAACTAAATTGGCAGCGGCTGCCACTAGGGTCCTTCCAAGTGTTAAACAAATCAACCAAGACAGACTGTATTTGCATAATATTACTATAAAGTCATTTCATTAAAATATCAGTGAAATGCATTTTCGAACTCAATGACAAAAAAAGCTCGATTGCCATTGTCAGGTTGTGAACTCACGCGTGACAATACCACGAAAATTACAGAATTCCCCTACAGGTTGTATAAATGCTTGGAGAAACAAAGGAGCATCATCTTCACGAACTAGATGTTGTGATAAAAGCCTTAAAAGGCTCCCGGAAAGGCCGGGGAATGAGGGAATCCTCGCGTACTTGAAGTACCGAAGTCAACTCACTTTAATGAATGATATGGAAAGTTTCCGGACATCTTGTGAACGGTTCCCTTACATGAACAGGAAGAGGACTTGGTAAGATTGGTTCGTGAAATGGAAAACAATGGCGGATTAGCTGTTCAATTTAAATATACAGCCAAATTGTCTAAATTTTCAACGAAGGTGTCCAAAGTTTGAGTCAAATTCATCTCTGCATATCAATTGACTGGTAAACGTATTACGTACTAATTTTAATAAAAACAAAGACAATAAACCCTTGCCAAGTTTCTAAACAACCGTTCAAAAAAGAAAGTATAATAAAAAATCTATTAGTATTGAAAATATCGCACGTCAAACTTAGAACATAGATGCTTATAAGCAGACTGTCCAAAATTATGAGCCCTTACGGCTTACCCTATAGGCCAAAAAAATTTTTTTTTAATATCAACTTTGGGGGATCTATCCTCTAGTTTAGGAGATATTCGCGTTTAAAGATTTGCATACAGTACAGGCCTTAAATTTTTTTTGATGCCAACCTTTCGGGGTCCATCAGGAAAAGTTTATTAATTTTGAGAAAGGAAGGGATGGAAATTTTGGTTTTATCACATGTTCGTAAACAGGGGTAGTTGTAAACACTTTGATTTTTTTCATTAATTTTAAGACTCCAGATGATAAAACCCATAAGCATAGATATCATAGATACCATGGGGATGTATGTCCACAGATGAATTGGTCAATATAATCCTAATACTTTAAAAATAAAAATCATTTTTCCTGAAAATGTTGATATTTCGATTATTTTGGTCATTTGGATTTCCACCTGGAAATTAAAAACTGTGTAAAATAATCGAAATGTAGCAATACCAGTTCTTTCCTGTGTTCAATAAGAAGACACATGATGTCAAAATATGGCGAAAATCCATTGAAAAATGTTTTTGTTTTGCATGCTTTTAGTTTTTTCGCTATTTTAATTATTCTTTGTAAAATGTGTAGTGGTTTTTTGAAAAATATACAGTCTTTATATATCTCTTTTATGTAATTAAAATAATTGAAAGTGGTGCAAAGTTAATTTCAAGGGTGGAAAAAAGGGTGTTTACAATACATCCTCCCCAGAAAGTGTTTACTTCTACCCCAGGTCTTTTGTGAAAAGAGAAAAATGCACAGTGTTACAAATTTTATTTTTATGGAAAAATCAATGCTTTTCCAGCATCCGCATTACCCTCAATGTATTGCCTATACCCAAGGGTAAAACATGAGCTAAGAAAGATTTTCCAAAAAATCACTATATGCTTGGAAAATCACCTCAAATTCCCATCTATCGAAAATATTTACATGTGCCCCAGTCTCCCCTATTTCTATACAGATTTACAATGAATCATGTTGAGGAAAAGATTAAAAAACAGTTAATGCTGCTCTGTGTAATAGTGCCCTACCCAAATAGCAATTTGGAGTAAGATTACCGTTGGATGTATGTATTCTGGATTCCAAAAACGGGTCCTATGACGGTCGTCAGAGAGTCGAATGACGGAAAGTGGGGAATAATATGACGGTAATTACGGAAGTCATTTGGCGTCATAATAACTCTGAAATTACCCACCTACGACTAAAATATGACGCCGACTTCCAGTGTACTAATAAAAATTCTTCTCCTCACTGGATATATTTGAGGGGAAATTTCACTTGTCAAATGGCAAATAGAACTATTCAGAGCTGTGAATTCGCAAAGTAATTGATATTTTCGCGTGTTCTCTCAACAATATAATAGTGTACATTGGGAGGAAAAGCTCCTTCAGTAGAGATGTGTGTTGTGATTCGAAAAAGTACAGTGCCGACAGAAGTTAAGTGAAAATTAGGCAATTTTTTGCATGATAAACACACAAACATTTTTTTTGCAAAATGAAATTTTGTGATTTAAGAGTTTGCTCCAGTCTCTGGAGTGTCTTGTGATTAAAATTTTGTGTCAAAAAGACCTATTTAGTGAAAATTTTAAAAGATTTTTTTGTGTTGTTGCTATCCAATGGGAAAATTTTCGACATGTCGGATGGCTCATTCAGCAATAGGCGAACGGCAAAAATCTTCGCAAATGTGTGTAGTGAATTAGGAAAAAAATTACATAAATTTACATAGAACGTAGTAGAAAACGATGGAAAATGTGAAGAACTGTTGAGAAAATATTGTCTACAGTCGTAATGCAATACAAAGTTGTGAAGTGCACTTAACGTTTTCATTCAAAGTGTGTACGTCGATTTCGTACCTATGCGCTAGAGAAGGACGCCAAGTGCATTGTTTTTGGCGCGTCATTTTTTGTACGGAAAAATACCGTCATTTGGAGTCGCTTTTGTTACTGCATGGTAGAGTAAATTTTAGAACCGTAAAATAACTGTTATATTACTAATTCAATCTTAAGTAATGCTGTGACCAAAATTCGACGCGAATATGACTAATTCTTAAGATTCCAATTAGGAGTAATTTTTTTGACCATTTATTAACCAGTCATTTTTGAGTCAGAGTAATTTTTTGCGGATTTAACAAGCATTGTGAGAGAAAAATGGCTAGCTCTTACTGATCTGTGAGCCATTGATTGGCTCATAGCCACAGCTCAGTAAGAGCTAGCCATTATAATAATACATAATACCCATACTACTCCTTTATATCAAAATTTCACGTTTTAATTGATTTTTTTCGGACTCCGATAGAGTTAACGAATCCAATAAATAGAGTCAACAGGCCTGGAAATAATTAGTTGACTCTATCGAGGTCCCACTGTATTCGCGTTTAAATTTTTTTTTTTTTGATGCCAACTCAGGAAAAGTGTATTAATTTTGAGAAAGAAAGGGATGGAATTTTGAGTTTTACCAAATATTTCGGATCTAAATCTGACAAAACCTTTGGGATTTACTTCAAAAATAAACATTTTGTCTAGAAAAGCCTTCTACATGATTATTCAAATTTTTCAAAAAAAAATTTGCGAGACGGAGACAATTTTGAGATTAAAAATTTTTATAGAATTTTTTTGTTATAATAGCTTTGCATGGGATGCGCGAAAAGGGTAAAGATTAAAATTCAAATTGCTAGGAACTTCCTTTAGAATTTCTTCCTCAATAATTGGATTACAACATCATCTCCTAAACATATTCTTTATCAATCATTTTAATAAATAAAAGAATGAAAAACTATAGAAAATGTGATAGAAAACATTGCACTTACCTTTGCTCAGATCCTTCGGCGGATGTTGCAGAGAAACAGATCGACATGACAAATCCTATCTATTTATCAGACTTCTAGCATTTTGCAAATTATAGTTGATTCAATTAAACACTTTTGTCTATTATTTTTCACACAATTTCACTTTTCGCGAAAAGGAAAATTTTCTGGGGCAGTTTTGCGAGAGCGGAAAAAGACGCGCGCGATAGTGAAAGTGTTGCCAGACGGCCCTTTCGTGTCGCCTTCGTGTGTACTAAAAACGTGTTCGGGTGGCATTCGGTGGAGGGGGAAAAAGCAAGGCCGAAAAAAAGTTGATTGTGGCTGTCAAAGCAAAACAAAAAGTGCTGAAGAAATTCTGTGAAATTTGCTCTGTAATCTCTCAAGTGCCGTTTTATCGCTCAATTAGTTGAATCATCCCTGGAACAGTGCACATGCGACAGATATCACAGAATGTTTAACAGCGAGAAGAAGGACATGAAGGACTTTGGTGAGTTTTGATTTAAGCTCGATGGCTGACAAGAAGGAGTCCCTTTTTTTTGCTTCAGCTGAGATTGAAAATTTTCTCGGGATTTTTTAAACGATTTTTTTCTGTTTCAGCTGGTCCGGGTGGTTTTGCTCCAGCTCCAAATGGGCCACCCCCGACAGCTCCGCACTATCAACAGTGGCCACAGGTGCCGGCGGACTTCTACCACCCGCGTCCGGAGGGTGCCCCAATGTGGGGCCCTCCACCAAGCTATGATCATGTGATGCAGCAGAACATGCCCCCCGTCTATCCTGCGCACTCTGGCGCCTTTGCTGGGGTTCCGCCCGGTATGGCGGCCCCTTCCTATGCGCCCCATCAGGTGCCCGGTGCCATCTATCCGCCCCCCTTTGCCGCCCCACCCACATTCCAGGTCCAGCCCGTTCCCGCGGGCCCGCCGCCCGCTTTTGCACAGCAGACCGTGCCCCAGGTAAGTTTTATCACATTCTTCCTTCACTTTCGTCACTTTAGGCTTGCAGCTTTTCCGAGGTTTTACTGAAACTTTCGTGAAACATTTCGGATTTATTGAAAAATTGTAATTTTAGCGATTTTTTAACTATTAGAAAGTTCCGGATATTGTTTTTCTCATTTTCTAATTGCAAAGCCCGAAAAAAAAAAACAGATTGTAAAAATATGATTTCGCGATTCGCTTAAGATTTTTAAGAAGAATATTGATAAGAATAAATTGAGTCTTTTATCATAAAATGAGTATAATTGAGAAATTAAAAATGATTTTAATATTATAAACTTTTCATGATAATTACTTATTTACTATAATTCGTAGTAGAGATAATGGAAATTCGTAAATAATTCTAAACTAATCAGTCAATCGAAATTTGAAGAATAATATTTTATAAAATTAACTTGTCAATTCTGAGATAAAGAAAGCTTGAAATATTTTAATATTTTCTTAAAAATTCTTTTAAGTCAGGAAAAAAAATCGTCAAATTACAATGAAATTGAATGTTTTCGTGTTCCAAAATAGATTGAACTACAGTAGACTCTCGCTCAATCGGCTCTTTTTCAATCGGATGAAAAATTTTGTTGACAATTTTTACGTTTAATTTTGAAGCAAATTTGCTCAAATTCGCTGTAGTTCTTCCTATTTTATCATGATTCTTTATAATTGAGCGCTTTTTATAGAATTTAGAATGACTCTGACGCCCAAAGCCCAAATCTATCGATAATTTGGATGACACTTTGCCCCAATGCCCTATTGAGAGTCTACTGTAAATTGAATTTTTTGTGATGTTAAAAAAAAATAAATAAAAAGTGCAAAAGAATGTGATAGTCGTATGAAAAACATTTGACAGACAAAAAGGGATGTGAATTTTGATTTCAACAAATTTTCCTGATCCAAAAAATGTGCTGCAGGCACTAATGTCAAAATTAAATCTGACGTTCATATTGCATAATATGAAAATTTTAGTGGTCAAAATTTCAAGAGTTACACTTCAATTCAGATAAATATTTAAGTTTTAATATCTTTAAATCTGCGCTCAAAAGCTGTGTTTTGTCTTGAAAATATGAATAACAGATCATTTCAGTAAGTCAGTTTACTGACACTGAATTATTACAATTCGGAATACAATGGGACAAACTGTCCTTTGTCGAGAAAAAAACGAAAAGGTGACAAACTTCAATTTTCCCAAAGCCAATATTATCGATTTTGTGAATTATTTTTGCGTGTCAGAGGACACTCAGACGATGTTGATTACTAAAACAAGATGAATTACTGACCAGTATTTTCTAGGTTGTCCAGAAAGTGGTCAAGAAGACACCAAATTTCTGCTTGCCAATAGATTCCTCATTATTTCGCACAATAACACTTTAAAACACATTTCTCTCGCATTACCAAGTGTCAAAATCATCGAGTAAATTGTCAAAAATGCCGCTCCTCCGCTTAAAATTAAGTTTACAAAGTTGTGGTGTCAAAAATGAGATGGCGAAAATAGGTGAGAACCGTTACATTTGACGTGTATATTTTTGGGGACGAGTGTACACAAAAAGTTTGACCAGGTTTTTAGAAAATTTAAGACTGATTTATTTTCCAAATTTATGCAATTTGTTTGTTAGTTATCATACTTATTGACTCCGAGAGATTTTTCCTTATTCTGGTCTAGAAATATCAAAAAAGAAAATCACAATATTTGCAGTGAAGCAGAAATTCGAAAATTCACGATTTTTGACCTACAATATCTTGGCTCAGGAATTGAGATCCTGAAAAAGATATCCTAGATTTGGACATCTTTAGGGGAATGTAGGCATGGTTCGCACAGCTGACTTACTATTTCTCATCTCGATTCATTAGGTTAATAATTATCTATCTTATGGTTAAGAAATGACAAACTAGCTCTTTGTAAATAAAGAGAAAATTTGCGTTGTTTGAAGGTTCACTCTGTGCGAACCATGCCAACATTTCCCTAGTTTGTAATTATCCACAAGAATAGCATTTTTATCGATTCTAAATAGTCCAAAAAAATGTTTTTTTCATGGGTATTCAGAGTCCTAAAAGAGACAAAAGAAAATCACTTAAATTGGTTGCTTCTAACAGCTCTAACTTGAGACCAGAATAGTCCGATTGCAATAAAAGTTTATTGAGGCATATCATTCGAAAATGACTGATTTGAGACATATTGAGGTTTCTAACAGTGGCGCTATCTATGCGTCATGCTACGGATTTATGGACTGACCTGTTGAAACGTTGAAGACCTATCAAGCTATTGAAATTCTTAGACATGTCAGATCAAATTTGTCAATTACAGTAGACTCTCAAATTCGGGCATTTGGGACCGAAATTTCACCCGAATTAGAGAGAAATTCGGGCACAAAATTGTTTGAAATGCAACGAGTTTTTGAGAAACTCTCTTTATAATGCAAAATCACATCATAACTAAGACGAACATTCCAAATTTCAGAATATTATATTCATTTGAAAACTTAAAAAATGTCGATAAACTTTTTTTCAAATTTAACTGATGCCCGAATTAAAAAGTAGCCCGATCTTAAAAGAGCCGAATTAGCGAGTCTACTGTATAAAAAATTTATAATAAGTTGAAATTCAATTGTCTATAATTCAGGATGTGTGGATGTTGACAGAACGTCCGGCCTAAAACTATAAAGCGAAGAAGAAGAAGTCTATAATTCCTTAATTTTTGTTCAATTTTAGTAGACTAATTTCTTCTACACGCTACACACATTTATGTTTATTTTGAAGAGTTCTTCCTACACAAAAGTAGGGAACTTGTTTCAATATGCACGTAAATTTCTTTAGTGTGTAGAAGCCATAAAACACACAAATATGAGGAGAAGGGCTTTGACAGACCTAAGGATTAGCCGAGAAACGGCTTAGCGTAATAATATTAGAAATAATGTTCAAACTACATTTCCATCATTTTCCACTAAGTCGTCTCTCGGCTTAAGTCGTAAGTGTATCTAGGGCAGAAGTCATCAAAGTGTCATAAAGGGGTTAGACTTTCTTGTTTTCTTTTTATGTTTTAAGAAATGAAAAATTATTTTCAGAAAAATTCTGTCGGTGAAAAGATTTTAAAGTTTAAAAATTTATCGCATGATTGTGGGCTAAATATTCCAATTACACAGTTCATTGTTTTAAAAATTGTCTTCATTTTCAGAATAAAAGAAATAGGCTTATTTTATCTTGCAACTATGTAGTACCGTAGATGCAGGTGACTTTGTACCTCTGTTTTTATAAGCTTTGCTTTAATTCTAGGACTTAAGGAAGGTTTAGTAATTATAAGGTTACCTAACAGATGGTCTAAAGATAATTCTTAAAGACAAGCTTACGAAAAGCAAGGGTGAATAGACGACCGAAACTAGAGTTTAAATTTTAAATGGCAAACTTTTGGTTAAAACGTTCAGTCAAATTGGTTAAAAGTCCAATTTTCAAACAAATATTGATCAACTGAATAGACATCTAAATTTGATTTAAGAAATCCTCTAAAAATAATACAAAAAAATATTACTAATATTATTGGCAAACTTTGAAAAAAAAAACTTTCTAAATATGCTATTTGTCAAAAATAAGTTCATTCGCTATTTTGACAAAATTGGGAAGAAAAATCAATTTCACTCATATTTCACAGCGCTTCAGTCCTTAATTTCAGAATAATACTAAAAAAAAAAACTTTGGTAAAATTAATTTAAAATAAAACTTTAAAAAAATCTCTGCAGAACTACTTTTACAAACCTTTTTAAGTGAAACACCCTGGAAAAAATGTTGCAAGAAACTTTCCTTCCTGCTTTGAAATTTTCATGAAACCTTTAAGTGAAACATTGAGACAAAAGTGAACCCTTTTGTGTGACTTTTCCATCCCGCAGGTGGCGCTCTTTGATCCAGGAGCTAGATTCAGTGCCGGCGGCTCGTTCTCCGTGCCACCCCCGCCCCCAGGCTACGGACCCACAGCCGCCCAATTGGCGGCCATGCAGGGCCAGCCTGTGCAAGTGCAGAAGCCAAAGAACAACTTCTTCACCGGCGGCAAAGGCGCTGGCTTCACCTTCTGGTGATTCCGGGGGGCCAGCAGCAGCAGGAAGCACACGCCCTCTTCTCCCAGAGAAGACTCTCCACGTGTTTTCCAATCTCTGTTTTTTATTTTATACATTACAGACAATTATTTTTGCGCTCTTTTTTTCTCGCGAACTCTGAAATATTGAAATAAAATTTATTGAAATTTGCGCCTTCAATCCATCTTGATTTCTTCCTCCTTGGCAATTGCTGGCACTTCCTCTGTTGGCGCCACGAACTCCTCTTTGATCTCCACTTCCTGGGCTACTTCCATCTTGGAGCAGGAGGCTTCACTGCTCACGGGCGGAAGGACGTCGTCATCTGGATGAGCCAGGGATTTCTCCTCTTTGATTTCCAGCGTCTTCACTTTGGCCGGTGGCTCATCTTCCTCTGATTCAGATTCGTATTTCTGGGAAAAGGAATTTTGAGAGATTTTTCTTTGTTGGAGCATATTCAGGTTGGTATTTAAAAAAAAAATATAAAAGTTTTTTTTAAACTCTTTCGTCTCTTTTGGGACTCTGAGAGTACCCAAAGCAGCATATGAGTGTTCTGTGAAAAACAATGTTTTTTAATTATTTAGAACTGATAAAAATCCTATACTACTGGATGATTACAAACTAAAGGAAAGTCCAATGTAAGATATTTTTTATATGACCTCAATTAATTCCTGAGCTTAGATATTTTTAATTAAAAAATCTAAGCTCAGGAATTAATTGAGGTCCTACAAAAAATATCTTACATTTGGACATCCTTATAGTTTTTAATCATCCAAAAGAATTGAATTTTTCTCAGTTCTGAATAATTAAAAAACATTGTTTTTCACAGAACATTCATATGCTGCTTTGGGTACTCAGAGTCCCAAAAGAGACGAAAGAGTTAAGTATTGTTTTAGGACTTTTTTTTTTACTTTTTAAACTAAATTTTTCTAACAAGGGAGGTCATCGAGTCATCAAATTCAGATTGGCTTCATATTGAGAACATAGACGCGGATAGGGATCATAAGGATCGTGTCATACTCAAAAAGTGCTAAATTTTTTTTTCCTTTGCAAAAAAAGCAATCAAAGGATTCCATAAAATGTTAATGATAAAGAAAGTTCTAGAGAGCCAGCAGGAGCAGTCGTGGTGCAGCGGGCTAGCGGACGGTGTTTACAACGCAAAGGTCCCGAGTTCGATTCTTGCTTTGTGCCGCCTTATTGTTTTTTTTCTTCTATTATTTTTTTATCTGTTTTTTTTTGTCGGATTTTTTTTTCATTGACCGTAATTTTTTCTTAGTGTATCTATATTTGCTTTGCACTGTAATATACTCCTAATATGAATGTTTAACTAAAGTAAGTGTCTTAAAAGTTCTTCAACGCGTCTGCTTGTTTTAATTTTTTTTTTAAGGAATAGAAATTAAGAATTCATCCATATACGGTCTTATTGGTCCTAGATATACATAGCGTTATTTTTATTTGCTTTTTTAAATCACTTGCCTAAGCAATGTGTCTTGCATAATATCTCAATAAATCTATGCACAAAGCGATAGAGAATTATTATAATTAGCAATCTGCACAAAATCAAGATATGTTGAATTTTGTTATAATTTGAAAATTCAATTCAATATTGTTTTGAAAAAGTTTATTGGGAGCTTTTGCCTAAATTGATTGTGAGTCATACTTTAATTCGGTGTGCTCATTGTGAACATTGTCCTCTGTTTTAATCATTTCTTTACAAAAGTCCTCAATGCACAAATTAGTTTAATAACTAATTAGTGCATGTGGATTTCTGTAAAGAAATGATTAAAACAGAATGTACAGTCACAATGTGCACATCGAATAAAAGATATGCTTTCACAATCAGTTTGAGAGCAAGTTTCCAAATAAACTTTTGTAAAACAGTATTGACTTGGATTTTCAAATTTTTCGGGCCTCTCATCAACATATCCTGATTTGTGCCATGCATATTTGAAACTGCATTTAAATCTTTCTGCAGACAATTGATTAAAAATGAGTGAGTGTTTTTTAAATTCTCTATCTCTTGTGCATAGATTTATTGAGATATTATGCATGACACATTGCTTAGGCAAGTGATTTAAAAAAGCAAATAAAAATAACGCTATGTATATCTAGGACCAATAAGACCGTATATGGATGAATTCTTAATTTCTATTCCTTAAAAAAAAATTAAAACAAGCAGACGCGTTGAAGAACTTTTAAGACACTTACTTTAGTTAAACATTCATATTAGGAGTATATTACAGTGCAAAGCAAATATAGATACACTAAGGAAAAATTACGGTCAATGAAAAAAAAATCCGACAAAAAAAAACAGATAAAAAATAATAGAAGAAGAAAAAACAATAAGGCGGCACAAAGCAAGAATCGAACTCGGGACCTTTGCGTTATAAACACCGTCCGCTAGCCCGCTGCACCACGACTGCTCCTGCTGACTCTCTAGAACTTTCTTTATCATTAACATTTTATGGAATCCTTTGATTGCTTTTTTTGCAAAGGAAAAAAAAATTTAGCACTTTTTGAGTATGACACGATCCTTATGATCCCTATCCGCGTCTATGTTCTCAATATGAAGCCAATCTGAATTTGATGACTCGATGACCTCCCTTGTAAGCAAATTTGGCAAATTTAAAAAAAATCAAAAAAATTAATAAATTTAAATTAATAAATTAGATAATTTTTGGTTTTCAAAAAGAATTTTATTCCCAAAACGAAAATTAAACCTCCAAAAGATTTTGAAGAAATTTTTTAATTAGGTTACAGGGGGAGTTATGTTTATTTTCAAATGATAAAAAATATTCAGCATTTTTAATTTTTTTACGCATTTACAAACAAAAAATTATTATTTTATAATGAATAAAAAAATTATTAATTAAATTACTAAATTAAAATATTTTAGAGGCATTAATTATTAGGTTATTTAGGTAATTGTAACGTTTAAGAAATTTAAAATAAATTTTCTATTAAAAAACAAATATTTTTAAAAGAAAGCTAGTTAATTAGAAATAAAAGTAAACTCCGCTAATTCCTGATGGTTCTTATTTTGTTTTTTAAAGATGTTTTTTTTTTTAATTTTTATAATAAAAGTAGAAATCCAAAAGATTTTAAAAACCTATTTTTTTTTAATTTCATTTAATAAAAATTGAGGATTTTTAATATCTCAAAAAAATCATATTAACTTTATAAAAAAAAATTCAAATTAAATTAAGTCAAAACTATTTTTTTAATAATAGTTTAAAATACAATTTTTAGTAAAAAGAAAGGAAAAAAACAATTTCAAGAAATAGTATCTTTTTAATTTTGAAAATAAAAATTGAAAGAAAATTCATGAACCCTATTATAAATAAAATATTGTCAAAAACAAAACATTTTTAAATAAAAATAAAAGTTAGCACAAAGAAATTTTAAATTATATTTTAAATTTGGCAAGTTTTTAATTTGTAAACTTTTAAATTTCAATCAACACTATTTTCACAAAAAAAAACTAATAAAAAATTACTTTATTATTAAAAAAAAAAAACAATTTGAAAACTAAAATAATTTTTGTTTCAAGCGAAAAATAAAAAAAATACTAGAAGACTTTAAAAAAAGCCCATATTTTACTTTTGAAAAAAAAACAATTCTTTTGATAATAATAATGCCCAGCGACAATAACTTTTATTTATAAATATGTTATTAAAATTTCCTATAAGAGTAAGCGAGATAACTATAGATCTAGATCTCATTAACTCTTACTGGAATGTTAAAAACATGTTCAAAAAATAAAAGTTACTATGCATTGGGCATAATAACATTTTTAAAAGATATGTCCAACGCACAATAACTTTTATGTTGTAAACATGTTTTTGACATTTAAATGAGAGTAAATGAAAGCAAGATTTAGTCATCTCGCTCTCTCTCATATAAAATTTTGAAAACATGTTTACAAACAAAATTTATCGAGCGTTGGACAATATTGACAAAAAAATTCTGAATTCAAAAATAAAAATAGTCGAAAAAATATTTTAAAAATAATAAATATTGAATTAAACTCATTAAAAAAATAAATAAAATTAAAACTAAATAAAAAATTTAAAAAAAATTGTTGAAATATGATTTTTTGTCTCTTTTAATTAAAAGAAAAAAAGTAGAATTCTTTAGGTTTATATCGGTCATTTAAAAAAAATATCTTAAAACTGTATTTCATAAATCAGCATTTTTATTTAATTTTGAGCGGTCTTAAAAAAATAAATTCTTTTATTTATTTGACAAAATGTTATTTGAGAAAGCTAAAAGATTTTAAAGAAATTCCAACCTTATAAACTTGGTCAGAAAACATTAAAATATTCGCAAATAAGATCAAGATGAAAAAACATAATTGTTAGAAATATAATAGAAGAATTTATAAAAAAAATAAAAATTTTAAGAAACATTAGAATAGTTTATTTTGAAAAAAAAGTATTTGCTGATAAAAATAAGTAAAGACTAGATATAAATTATTGCCAAACATGTTTTTAAAATAAACCAAATTTTCTGTTAAAAGGACTAAAATATATATTTTACGAAAAAAAATTTTAATAAAGCAATGTTTTCAAAAAGAATAAGTTTATTTACTTTTAAAACATTTTTTTAGAATGAATAAAAATTAAGAAATTGGCGAATGACTTTTTTCTGTATTAAAAACAGAAAATTTAAAAAATAAAAATTCTTTAAATTACAGGCATTTTATAAAAGAAAAATACATAATTGTATTTTAAATAATTAGTTTTTAAAGTTTGGAATTATGGTGCTATTACTGCTGGACCAATGAAAAATGAAAAGGGGAATTTTTCTCCTGAATATTTTTTTTATTCCTCGCTATGTTCTAAAACAGTCGCGACAGGAACCAACACAAAGAAAAGTCGGTAATGGCGCTATTCCATTGAAAAATGAACATGTTTTTTAGCACTTTACTGTTCTCAAGTTCTTCTACATTATCGACTTTTCTTATGTTCGGTCTTGTCACGACTGTTTTGTGGTTTTAGTACACGGAGAGGACTGAGAAAAAAGTCGAAAAAGAAGCCAACACAAAGAAAAGTCGATAATGCAGAAGCACTTGAGAACAGTAAAGTACTAAAAAATGTTTAGGAGACAGATTTTCCCCTTTTAATTTTTCATTGGAGTAGCATCATTATATTTTCCTTTCTTTTCAAGAAAATTGAAATATGAGATCATTAGAACTTAAAATATATTCGACGCTAGATCAGCATTTAATCAAATGAGAATGATTTTGTCGACTGCATGAGGCACTTTCACTCATTTTTATTGAGAACTTTAGTACATAGATCACGATCTTCAAATATAAAGCAGCATTTTGCAGCTTGAAAATGTTTCCACTCACCTTCAGGACGTAGGATCTCGCTGGTGGCATGTCAATGTGCAAGACGCATGTGGCATCATCGTAAATCACGGGGACGGCTTCTTGACAAACAACGCCACTCTTCTCCACGCCACAGGCCCTAAAGAGCACTTGCTTCTTGTCCTCGAGTATATGCTTCTTGCAAAACTTGCAGCACGGAATTGATCTCTCGTTGCACTTCACGCCGCCCTCCGTGAAGGTGCATCTGTTGTGAAATGGTGTCTTCTGGGCCAGGCCAACTATTGCCTTATTCCTCCTCTCGAGCCTCTTCCTGTGCAACACAGCCTCTACCCCGTGTTTCTTGTGATACTGATTGAGAGCCTTTAGCTTTCTGTACAGCCTACGCTCTCTCGGCGTATCACGTGACTGATTGTGAATGCTACAGTATGTTTCTCTCTCGCGACGCAGCGAATGCAGATACTTTCTACGCTTCTCGCGCAGCACATGATGCAGACGCTCAAACTGATCGACGTAAAGAGACTGAAGCCTTATCAGTTTTTGCTTTGTGATCATTGTGGCCTCTTCTGTCGTGTAAATGCTGGCGTGTCTGCAAAATCGCAGAGATTGTCATGAGATTCTTCCATAATCTCATCCCAATTAAACTTCCTTATCCTTTTCTCTTCTGAGAGAATGAGAAGCTTATGCATGATTTGAATGGAATTATGGTGCAATTCCTATGAAAAATTAACATGTTTCTTTAGGTGCTTCACTGTTCTGAAGTGCATCTGCGTTATCGACTTTTCTGGAGTTGGTTCCTGTCACGACTATCTGGTACTTTTAGAGCACAGCAAAGACTGAATAAAATCAGTCGAGACAGAAACCAACACAGAGAAAAGTCGATAACGCAGAAGTACTTGAGAACAGTAAAGTGCTAAAAAAAATCATGTTCATTTTTTTCATTGGAATATCATAATTATTCTGCCCCATAGCGCAATCTTCCATAAAGGAATTGCCATGGAAAAGTCCACCACATTTCCACCTGACGTTCGTATGAACTTTCCTAAGAAACCTTCCATAACTCTCTCATGCAGCGTTCGAATAAATGAAATTTATTGAAACACTTCTAAATTACTCAAACTTTCTAAGGAATTCTTATAGAAAATGTCTTAGAAAATCCATGGATTTTCCTTAGGAATTCCATGGATTTTACTGCAGAAATGCGCTATGGGGCGCTTAATTCTACTTTAATTTCTCAATTTAGTTAAAAGAAATGCACAATTTATGATGAAGGAAAAGCAAAATGTAATTAAAAATGGGAAATACCCTTTTTCATGTTGGCTTGAACAAGAACTTGGGCCGCTTAAAGCACTTTTTTCAGTGCTTGATGAGTCGGCCACAAAGTTCCTCGATGACCTGATAAAAATTCAAATAACTCATAATTTTTACATCTTAAGACTAAACCTAGATTCTAAATGTGATTTTTGATAGTTCTCAAACAGTTCCTGTAATAATTTTGTTGGATATGCTGTTAAAACTTTTTTCAGCTTTAATTTAGGGGCAAACAGGGCAACAATGGATACCAAAAATACCGTACAGCTAATTGCAATGAAAGTTCCACAAGAAATTTAGCATACAGTCCCGCCGATTATTCCCCGGAATTTCGGAAATTTTTCCAGGGAAATTCTTTGGAAGGATTCCGCGGAAGATATCCAAATTCAAAAGTTTTGGATTCTTCTAAATATCTAAATACAGACATCGTACTCAAGAAACACGAATTATGATGCAAGAAACACGAAAACGTTTTAAGAAACAGGTTTACAAAAACGTACGCAAAACAGTGAAACACCTCAAGAAAGTTGTTAGAAATGCGAAAATGCGTTCAAGAAACATGAAAACATTTACCAAAACATGAAATCTCATCCAAGAATAAAGAAAAGACCTTTAAAAACAGAGAAACTTATTTAAGAAATATGGAACCGTTTCTAAATTAGTATAAAATTAATACTGGTTCCGCCGCGAAAGGCCCGCTAGCTTATACAGCATTACCTTAGAATTTGCATCAATATGGACATAAATTTCTCTAGTGTGTAGAGGCCATTTAGTTGTTCCTTACAGAAACACAAAGATTCATCTAGAAGCACGAAAACCTTCAAATAAAAACGAAGACGTGTTTTAAGACACTTAAAGGGATTTAAAAGTGCAGAAACTCATCCAAAAACTACGAAAACATATTTTAAAGAAAAAACGGAAATGAATTGAGAGACAAAACAAATAAACGTTTCAATAGAAACGGTTCTAGAGGAAAACGGAGATCTTGACATGAAAACGTTCCTAGAATCACGGAAACGCCTCTTTAACATGAATACTCTCACGGAAATATTAAAAAAAAAACACGGAAAAGAAGATAAAAACCGTTTCAACAAATTCGGGAAACGTCTTTAAAAACATTGACATGAATGAATTAAAAAGAGAACACAGAAACATTTTCACAAATTCAGAAACGTTCCTAGAAAGGCGAAAATATTCCCAGAAACGCGGAAATATTCCTAGAAATGCGAAGACTAAAACAAGAAACACAAAAAAAACTCTAAAAACACAAAAACGAGTCCAAAAATATACGAAAAAAATTTTCAATCAAATTTTATAGGTGTTTCTAGCGTTTTATCACTGAGAAAAAAACGGGGGTGCGATTAACTTTTTTCCTCATAATTTTAACACTTTTTAGGTGTAAAAATATATCAACATTTTTTAATGTTAATTTTACACCTTTTTAAGGGTAAAATTAACATGAAAAAGGGTAACTTTATCTCCTAATACACATAAAAAGCATAATATTTACGCCGATTTCGGATCAATACTGCAGGGTAAAATTAACATTTCCGGAATGTTATTTTAACTTTTTCGGATTTCTCAACTATAAAACACTAGAATGCATCCAAGAAATTATGGAACTCTTCTGGAAAATCTGGAAATTAAGGGGTAATTCATTTCTATATTTACTTGGAAGAGTTTCTGGTTTCTCGAGTTTCGCTTCGCAATTCTTAGGTTTATCGGGTTTCGTGAAAGGTTTCACACAGAACACGGAAACGTACTAGAAATGTAATTATTGTGACATTGGCCTCAATTCTGAGACCAAGATCAAGAAAAAATTTCAAGCTGTCAAATATTTCCAAAATCAAGATATTATATTCTGACGCGAAGTATTTTATGGAACTTAAATTGTCTTAGCTAAAACCAAAATTTCAAGATTTTCCATAACGAAACGTCATTTCTGACAAATATCTTCATTTCTGTGCTGAATTTGTTGAAATTTCATCACATAAATTAGGAAAATTAATTATAAGTTGTATTAAATAATTATGAGAGGCCATAATCGAGAGTAAATTAAGTGCAAACAAAACTTGTGACGTATGATAAACTCTGAAATGCTTATGGAAGATGTGATACTTTTGCAGGTATTCTAGGGTGTTGTACTTCGATGCGAACATCTATCTAGAAATAATGTACCATATCGATTAAATTACAAGACTAAATGCAGTATTTATCATAGTAATTCTGTTTTTGTGTAGAAATATTCCTCATCAAGAGTAATTTCCATATGAAACTCTTCAAATTGTTAGTTTTATCTTGAAAATTCCAAATACCTCCGAGAGGTTCTTGGATTATTTAAAGAAAACAAGACATTTGACGTCTTGAAATTTTGTAATACAGTAGACTCTCTCTCAATCGGGAATATGGGGCGAAATGTCATCCGGTTTAGCGATAAAATTGAGCGTCAAATCCTTTGTAAATTCCACAAAAAGTGCTCAATTATAAAGTATCACGATAAAATAGGAAGAACTACAGCGAGTTTGAGCGAATTAGCTTCATAATTAAACGTGAAAATTGTCAACAAAATTTGTCGCCCGATTGAAAAAGAGCCGATTGAGTGAGAGTCTACTGTAATTGGTTTCAGAATACACTCAGTTCTTCGTTATCCGGCACTTCGTTATCCGGGTGACAGCTGCCAAACACTGGCGGTTGATGTATTCAAAACGATTTTTTACGAAGCATACAGTTTGTCCAGAGTGAATTAAAGTATAATTATTATTGTATCGAAGTTTTTAATACATACTCTGATAAAAAATGAAACATAAGCACACCATGAAGAAAATTCTCTTGTTCTTTGTCAGACAGAAAATAAATTCACACAGTACAAAATACAAAAACCGTTGATCATTCAAAAAACCTAAATGTCATTTTGTTTCCCAGTCAGCCGGATAACGAAGAGTCGAGTGTAGCAAAACCCGGCCAACACAGTGTTAACAACTAGCTGCACTTGATATCCACACGGTTTGTGTCTTGGATTTCAAGATTGCAAGACATTTGACAGATTTGACCTTGATCTTGACTTTTTGATTTAAGAATTCCAAAATTTTGAAATTTTCTTCATCTCGATCTTGGTCTCAGAATTGAGGCCATTATATAAAAAAATAGCAAGAAACACCATGTTTCTAGAAACAGAGTTGCAAGAAACACAGAAACCATTCAGAGAACTGCGAAAGATCATGAAAAATGCGAAATGATTTCTGTGAAGCGAAAAACAAATTCAAGGAACACTGAAACGTTTCAAGAAATGTTTTTGGAAACTAGAAAAATTTTTAGAATTATTTTATAAATGTTTCAAGAAACACAGAAACATCCAAGAAACACAATTTTTGTGACACAAAGGGGAAAGAAACACCATGTTTCTATGAACAGAAAGCACATGACAATTATTTTCTCTTTATGAGTTGCCCCTTGGATATTTTTTCTTTTTAATTTTTTGGAGCCTTTTCATATAAGTTGCCCCGCTTTCCCCTATAAATTTTTATCAATTTATGAAAGCAATTTTTCTATTCAAGTAATATATTGCAATTATATTTTGAATATTAATGAAAGTCTAGGAAATTAAATTGCAAAATTTTATTTAGAAATCTCACCTTTTTTTTAATAATAAAATAAAATTTGACTTACTTGAGAAGATCTTCATTTTGGGAGTCCACGCTCTCATTGTCCGAGTTGTCCATCTCATATCCCCTCCAGGTGTTTGAGATCGTCGGCATATCGTCATCTGTGGAGCTGTCGGAAGCATAATCCAGAATCTTCCGGCCCCTTTCATTGATCTCCTGGCTGTTGATTTCCACTGAAACCAGAGAAAACTGGTTCAGTGAGGAAGGACAGGCTGGGAAATATAAAGATACTTACAGAAGGGATCCAGGCACGGAGTCACAACGTCCACTTCTGTGTCCTGGGCAGGAATCTGGGATGGTTCGGTCTTGACGTAGTGCGAGAGTTCATTGAGGAAGGATTCCTGGGTTTCTAGATGCTTCAGCTTCCCTGTGGTAGCCTGAGTCTTGGATAGTTGATTGAGACGACTGTGCTCGAAGCAGAAGTTTGTGAATCTGAAAGAGGAATTGATTGGAAACTTCCGGGAAGGTGCGCCTTTGTCAGAAAGAACTCACGCAACATTCCTCCTGGATTCGTATTTCGGAGCCGGCTGAAGGCACCTCTTCCCTGTGATGGGATAGGCATAAGCACACTGTTTGTAAGGTGCTCTGGGATCCTGCAGGATGTGCTTCAGGCAGTATTCATAGCCCACAAGCCTCTGCCCACCGCAATCGTACTTTGAAAAAGAGCAAGCTTTGGTTTTGTTCTCAATTTCCAGGTGAAGTTGATCCCTGAGAGCTTTTTCCTCCTCCGCTGTGATTATCGGCGGCTTCCGGAGTTGAACTTCACCGTGATTGACCTTCTTTATCGGAGAATTTTGCATAATTTCCGCGATTTTCACCCGCGAAACGTAATAATTGCGAAATCGGCGTGAAAAACACGACGTGTACTAAAAATATTTTATTAGTACAAAGAGTTGTCATATTGAAAATCTGCAGATTTTGAATCTGGCAGCCCGGCAATTTACTTGCATGCAGTCTTTCTCTCAGATATTTTCCTGAAAACGTGACAAACATGGTGAGTTTTCTCTCGTTTTTCTGTGATTTTCTGCGTTTTCCAAATGTGAAATTACTTAAATTCTGGAGATTAATCATCCCAGCACAATTTCACTGCAAAATGGATTCTTATAATCTACTATATCGCGAGAAAATGCCCGATTTCTGGTGGCTTGTGTACCTAACCCTACTTTTCTATTGTCACTTTTCAGGCTCGTGGCCCTAAAAAGCATTTGAAGCGCCTCAATGCCCCAAAAGCATGGATGTTGGACAAATTGGGGGGTGTATTCGCCCCTCGTCCATCCCAGGGACCCCACAAGTTGCGGGAGTCTCTGCCATTGGTGATCTTCCTGAGGAACCGACTAAAGTACGCCCTGACCAAAACCGAAGTCACCAAGATCGTCATGCAGCGCCTCATCAAAGTGGACGGGAAGGTGCGCACAGACCCCAACTTCCCTGCTGGATTCATGGGTAAGTCCCAAGATTTTTTTCTATCCGGAAATGGCTAAAGTTTTGCTTCGAGAAGAGACTTTGCCGAGAGGGACATTCCACCTTCCGGCGAATTTTTTTTTCATCTCGATAGATAAACATTTTCCACTTTTGCCATGCCCAGATGGATTTCTGGGCATCTTCTCACTGTGGAGGACAAGGTTTTTCAATTTCTGGGGTATTTTTAAGGAGGAAATGCTAAGCCTTGAAGTTTTTTGTACTTGCAACTGATGAAGCATATGCATCATGCAAACAAATGCTTCATGTTATCAATTTTATCTCCCTCTAGTTAGGAATAGAAGAACTTTGGATGATCTTTAAAGTCAGATAACGAGTTTATTTTATTAATAAAATGCGCTAAAAAGCTTTAAAATCCAAAAGAAAATACTTTTCACTTGCATTCTCTTTTCAAAGATTAATTGCGAGCAAATGAATTAAGATAGAAATCTCGGATGGAAATAACATGAATTATTTTCTTTTTAAACCGAATAGCTCTGGTACACCTTTTAGATCAGTAAAATTTCATGAAATCAAAATTCACATCCCTTTCTTTCTTAAAAGTTTTGCATATATTTATCTTCTTCCCTCGCACTTAAAATTCGTTTGAACTAAATTGAATTTGTTGTGATGTTTAAAATAAGAAGAAGAGTGCAAAAGAGTGAGATAGACATATGCAATAGTTTTGAGAAAGAAAGGGATGCGAATTTCGACTTTATGAAATTTTCCTGATCTAAAAGGTGTGCCGGAGCAAGAAGTAATTAAAATTGAATTAGAAATGTATAATCTAAATTTATGAATTTCTGTTTCTGGCGTATTATTTCATTAAAACTTGAAGAGCAACAAAAAAATGAAAAAAAAACTCCTGGAGAATTATTTAGTACAGACCTGAGCTAAAAGAAAAGCCGAAGTTAATTTGGTGGTACCTGGTTGGCATTTTTCGAAATGCCCCGAAAATTCACGTAGAGAAAATGAGAGGTTTTTTTAATGTGAAAATTGTTTAATGTTTTAGAGTTAAATCATTTTCACAAGAAAATCCTTTTAATAATTTAGTTGAATACAGTTATTTGGGTTAATTGTGAATAATTGTCGATATTACAACAAAAACATTGGGATGAAATTTTGAGCTGGAAGACTCATATTCTTTTGAGCTGTCCCAAAATTCAGGATAGGTTTGAGAAAAATCCTTTTGTTCAGCACTATTTTGGTTAATAAGGAATGCAAAAGTACATATTACAAGAAGGGACACGACCTGCTAATAAGGATAAAATAGAGAAGAAAATATTTTGTCACATTTCAGAGATTTTTTGCAACCGCAGCGCCGCCAGACGTTTGTCAAATGAGCTATTTGTGTCTCTATCTCTCTCTCACAGTTGAATTGCGCGAGATTTAAGAACTTTCCATTTGAAGTGAAATTTGCATTTAATTTCTTTGTATTTCTGCAAGATTCAAGTAAAAGGGTGTGTAGTGAACAGCTATCCGTCTTCCGACAAAAATATCAAGAAGACAATTTCTTTCTACAGTAGAGTTCCTCAAATTTGAACATTTGGGGGGTATAGATGACATTTCTCACTCCGCAAATTTGAACAATATTTTCAAAAACATAATGGAATTCATGTGAAATTTACTTTCCCTAAATTAAGATAAACAACTTTAGAGAATATATCAATGTAATTTATTGTGAAATAGATGGAATTTATTGCGGAAGTTAATATAATACGATAATATTGAGGAAACATCAGAGAAAAATGGCACTCCACGCAAAACTTTCTTCACATAACCTCAAATTTTACATTTTGAACTCAACTGCCGTTCAAATTTGTGGAGTTCAAATTTGAGGAACTCTACTGTATATGAGTTTTTATGTCTGTTATGTCTTTTTGGCGCAAAAATATTTATCATGGCACCGTGAATGGGCGGGATTAGTGCTACCAGTATATCTGTCTGTTATCTCACAGGTTTGATTTAGTACATGATTGTTCTGAAATGCTTCTGCATTATCGACCTTTCTCTGTGTTGGTTCATGTCACGACTGCTTGGTGGTTTTAGAACACGGAGAGGATTGGGCAAACACTCGAGACAGGAATCAACACAAGGGAAAGTCAATAATATAGAAGCATTTGAGAACAGTCATCATTATCATTTTCAACCGTTTATTCTGCTTATCCATATTGGGGTCGCAGGAACATGATGTCTAGTTTAGCAGCCCACCTTTGTCGATCCTTCGCTACTTTAGGAAGATGTTCGGGTACAAACTCGAGGCGCTCCAAGGCAAGATTTTGAACTTGATTCAGCCACCTTGTCCTAGGTCTGCCTCGAGGTCGATGCCTCCTCTCAATGGCTTGCATTGTTTTTTCTGGGAAATCTTTTATAAGAACAGTCATGTACTAAACTAACTCTCCAGGAGAAAGGGTTTTGCTTTTAATTTTTTGATGGAGTAGCAGTCAGAAATATTAATTTATAGATTTGGATTAGCACAAAGAAAAGTCGATAACGCAGAAGCACTTGAGAACAGTCATGTACTAAAAAACTCATCAGAAGAAAGATTTTTATATTTCATTGGAATACAGCACTGTACGCATTTTTTGAAATGCTTTCGTGGTTTTTTCGATTCGTTTCTCGATTGCCAGAAATCTATGCCCTTTGAACTTGCTTCTGCGTTTTTAGGAACGTTTTCGTGTTTTTTGTAAACGCGTTTTGTGTCTTTTAAATTTCTCACTTTTTTACAAACATTTTTGTGTGCCTTAGAACCTTTGTATAACTTGGAAGGTATTCCGCCCTTTTTAGAGGTGCCTATGTTTCTTGAGAATGTTTTTCTAATAAAAAAACATTCTGATCTCCATGACTGAGTTTCTAAAAACGATTTCGCATTTATAGAGACGTTTCTGTATTTCTTGTATACGTTCCGCGTTTCTTGAAACGTTTCGCATTTGGAGAAGCTATTCATGCTGCTATTCCAATAAAACATAAAAAGGGGAAAAACATTTTTTTTTAGTACATGACTGTTCTCATGTGCTTCTGTATAATCGACTTCTCTGTATTGCTTCTTCTATTAACTCTTTGATGGTTTTTGATCACTGCGAGAACTGGGAAACCGGGCAAACAGTAGAGGCAGGAACAAACCCAGCGAAAAACGATTTTGCAGAACCACTTGAGAACAGTCATGTACTAAAAAATGTTCAGAAGGAAGATTTCCTCTTCATTTTTCATTCGAATAGCACCATTACGCATTACTTGAAACTTTTTTCGTGTTTCTTCGGTTCGTTTTTCGGGCATGGAAATTATGGTGATGTTCTAATGAATAAAGTAAATCTGTCTTCTGCACATTTTTTTAGCACATGATTTTTTTCAAGTGCTTCGGCGTAATCGACTTCTTTCTGTGTTGGCTCCTGTCTTGCCTGTTTTCTCTAGGGACTAACAGAAAGACAAGTCGATAATGCAGAAGCACTTGAGAACAGTAATGATTTAAAATTTGTTCAGGAGAGACAGGAGAAATTTCCATTTTTCATTTTTCCGTGCTTTTTGGGTGAAACTTTTTAGAGAAATAGTGATAGAAACGCCTCTAGGGGCATTAAAGACCGATAGTTAATATCTCTTACCGTTCGACTTCTAGACCTTTAGCAGAAAACGGACTAATACTAAAATCTCTTCATTTAACTACGAGTTAGAAATTGATAATAGTCAAAATAATTCAAAATATTTTTTATTGACATTCAAAATACTCAAAAGTTTTGAATTTGGAGTAATTTTTTTGGTCAAAGTATTTTTTTTAAAAAATTGGTAAAGTACATCTGCATATATCAAAACAATGTTGTAAGTTGTTGATATTCCTTGGGCAACAAATATCTAAAATGCTCTGGCAGCAACTTCTGTGTGACTCTGGTAATCCTGGTAGATTACAATACCATCTGCAGATATCCCAAATCGGACAAGAACCTTCCGTATTCGCCAGTGATACCATCGTTCCGATAATGCAGATGATCAGTAGAGTAATCTTCATCGTTAGTCTTCTAGGTTCTCAATTTAGGTTGAAAAAGCTGTCAGAACTGGGAAAACTTCTTTCAATGAACGTAGATGCAGAAATACTTGGAGTGCAAGAAAAATCTCCCATTTTATAGTCTTATCAGGGGAAGCATAATATCTTCTTAATTTGCATTTTTTTTTCGCAATTTGACAAATGAAATAAACATTAATTCAGTTCATATTAATATTTATATCCTGAGATATCTTCTTTGTTTGCAAATATTTGTCAGTTTATGGTTACTTAATTCAAAATTAAAGACCACATTGTAAAATAGGTATAACAGAAAGTAAAACAATGATAAGCCTAGATAAGTTTATTGTATCTGTGCAATACTTTCCAGGAAATCTTGAAGAGTTTTGCAACTCAGTATTTATGCAAATTCGATTTTGAAATAATTCGTAGTTTGATCACAGAAGATAAATATCGAAAAGAAAATTTTCGAAATGGTTAAAAACATCACAAATGTATGGTTCGATTAAATTTTAATCGTTTATAAATCGGATGGACACGTAGTTAGGGTTGTCTACGAATTGTTGAAAAGGATACCACTTGGACAACAACATACCATTTCTTTTTTTTTATCATACGAAGAAAAAAGAAGCTTCCGCATATTGAAATTTCATCGAAATCTGGACAGACAACTTTTAGACGTTCGATATCGAAATTTCGAAAACCGATTTTACAATTTTAACGTCATAATGACGGTTGTACGAATATTAGAAGTTCTGAAAGTGTTATATTATTCTTCCATTTGCGTTGCCAATAATTAAATTTTGACAGTTAGGAATTAGAACAAAAAGGTTATTTGAAATCATACTTCGGTCATCTTTTAGCTGGGCTCATATAAAACCGACTCTTTCCGTACAGAAGTAGATCTTGAAAAATCGAAAATCTATTTAAGATTCAAAAAAGAGACTTTGGGCTCAAACAGAAGTAGATTTTGATTCTCCAATAGTGTCTTGGATAAAAGGTAAATGGAACTCTATTTGCACAAAAAGTCGTTGAAGTTCGAAGAATTCAAATTCAATTTCGAATTTTCATACTAAATTTTCGAACAAGGTGGGGAAAATTTATCAAATATCACACTAAAAAGCTGGCAAAAGAGTTACTCAGTGATTATGGAGTGACTGAATAATGGGACAACAACAGTAAATGTCGTTGTTCTGTTTTTTCCTCACGACAATGTGAAGACCGTCACATTTTGACACTTGAGCAGTTCGAAATTCGAACAGGATGTAACTTCCGCCACCTTACAAAAGTATTAAGAAGTAAGAAAGTCTCTTTTTTGGATCTTCAAATAGATTTTCGAATTTTTCAAGATCTACTTCTGTACAGAAAGTTTCTTACTTCTTAATACTTTCGCAAGGTGGCTGGAAGTTACATCCTATTCGAATTTCGAAGTGCTCAAGTGTCAAAATGTGACGGTTTTCACATTGTTGTGAGGAAAAAACAGAACAACGATGTTTACTGTTCTTGCCCCAGTATTTAATCATTCCATAATCACTCAGTAACTCTTTTGCCAGCTTTTTAGTGTGATATTTGATAAATTTTCCCTACCTTGTTCGAAAATTTAGTATGAAAATTCGAAATTCAACGAATTTTTGTGCAAATAGAGTTCCATTTACCTTTTATCCAAGACACTATTGGAGAATCAAAATATACTTCTCTTTGGGCTCACTGGGGTGTGCGACTGTATGACCTATCCTTGGGAAAAGTCCCAGAGCAAGCTACAAAATTCTGAAATTTCAGTGATGTCGAAAATTCAAATTTAGAAATATTCGATATCGAAATTTCGAAGATCAATTTTTCGTGTTTGACGGCCTTCTCTCAGTCCTTATCATTCTAGGCAATTTCTAGAAATCCGATAAAGTTTCGAACACTTTTCGAACACGAAATGTCAAAGTCGAGATCTCTTCGGAAGTTGTTCTTCCTTTATCTAAGAAGTGAGATATCCAAGGGTTAGGGGTTTAAATCGAAATATTTCAAAATGGCTGATGCAATATTCCTTGAATTTCAAATAACTCCGACAATTGGTTCAAGTTTAACTAAACTCATCGTCGGCCTATTACTTTGGACTTGCAGATGTTGTGTCAATTGAGAAGACCGGAGAGTTCTTCCGGTTGATCTATGACGTCAAGGGACGTTTCACCATCCATCGCATCTCGGCCGAAGAGGCCAAGTACAAGCTCTGCAAGGTGCGCAAAGTGCAGGTTGGTCCCAAGAACATTCCCTTCTTGGTCACTCACGACGGACGCACCATTCGCTACCCAGATCCCCTGATCAAGGTCAACGACACCATTCAGCTGGACATTGCCACCTCCAAGATCACCGATCACATTAAATTCGATTCAGGTTAGTGGGAAGTTTGTTTCTATTTTTTCTTGGTTTTTTTCCCTAAGGCAGGATTTCGGCCACATCGAAGCTCTCCTTGTGACGAAAAGTCACTTTTGGGGAGTCAATAGCTGGCCAAGAGAAATTAATTGACTTCATATACGGTCGCTGGAATTCACTGAAACCTTTCTCTAACGAAAGGATTCTTACGATGCATTTCAGTATTTACCTATTTGAAGTACATTTTATTTGTTCAATTTTTGAAAATGATGAAAATTTTGATTTCTGTTTGCCTTTACGCCCGTGTTCTAGGTAGAACCATTTTTCAGATTTTTGGTGTTTAAGTGATGATAGCTCAGATCCTACTGAACCGATTTAATTCTTCATTGAGGGAAAGTGAAAGGTCTTGGAATTGTCGATAATTTTCTAGAACTAGTGAAGTTTGTAGAACCTACACCAGAGGCGCTGTAGTCTCTTATGTGTCAGAAGTGACACATAAGAGATTACAGCGCTCCTGGTGTTGGTTTTACAATCTTCACTAATTCTAGAAAATTATCAACAATTCGAAGACCTTTCACTGTTCCTCAGTGAAGAATTCAATCGGTTCAGTAGATTCTGAGCTATGATCGCCTAAGTATTAAAGAACAGACAAAACAGTCTTGCCTAGATTCCAGGCGCAGAAGCAAATTGATATCAAAGTTTCAAGTTGCATAGCGCCAATCCCTAATAAAAGTTTACTGATCCGGTCTCTGAGACTCTCCTTTGTCCGGAAAGCCAATGTTTGAGCCACTGGACAAGGGTATCCTAAGATGACCAAGAGAAAAAGTTTCCTGAACCACTGTTAAAGGCCCTTCCAAGAGAGGGCTCTGAGGTGAAGGAGAAACAACGGCTAAAAGTGGCATTTCCCAAAGAAAATTTTCAAAGTTGAGAACTTTCCCTGAAAAGCAAATTTTCCCGCAGGAAATCTGTGCATGATCACTGGAGGACGCAATTTGGGTCGTGTGGGAACTGTGGTGAATCGCGAGAGACATCCAGGATCTTTTGACATTGTCCACATTAAGGATAGTCAAGGTCATATGTTCGCCACGCGTCTTTCCAATGTGTTTATCATTGGAAAGGGCGCCAAGACGTACATCTCGCTGCCGAAGGGCAAGGGCGTGAAGCTGAGCATCGCCGAGGAGCGCGACAAGAGGCTCGCGGCCAAGGCTGCCCACTAAACATCCGCAATTTCTGGTGATCTCATCACCTAATCTCTGTGGAGGTCTTTTTGAATAAAAGAATTGAGGAGAAACTTTTGGGTTTTACTCGTTTTACTTTACAGCTCTTAAAGATAATTTCGTGATTCTTGTGATTTCAAAAGAAATTTGGAGTGATCTTTCAGGGAATTTCGTGCGGATTCTGGAGGGTGAATGTGACCTAACACGTTAATGGAGGAATTTCAGCAAAGGGTAAGTCAATGGTATTTGAAGAGAACTTGGAGGAAAAGCAATAAATCATAAGAATTTATGTTGAAATTCTATCAGAATAATGCAATTTGATTAAACGCGAAATTGCTAAAACAACGCATGAGCAGCTTAATCAAAACATTAAGCTGTCTTCTTGGATATCTTTGATAAAAAGAATGTAGTGGGAAGCCAAATAAGTTTATGGTAGCTGAGATTCATTGCAAGCGACCTTTCATTGCTTGAAAGTCCAGGGATGAATCCGGAAAAAATATTTAAGGTGTTTTTGGTGCATACTAGTTCCATACTAAGTATTATAATACAGTCCGCATTGAGGGAATAATTCCTCAAGGGTCTCCTGAAAGTAGTACAATCTGCTTCGGGGGACAAAAAAAATTTGTGTAGAAACAGGAAAATAAAGTTTTATCAGGAAAACGTAAAATGTAAATGGTGGAACAGAGAATATTGGGAAAGAAAAAAAACAGGCTATACCGATGTGGAGCAAACAGAAAAGAACGGAGGTTCGAACGATGGAAACATTAAAATTATAGCGATTAGAACATAATACAAGGATTTTGTAAAAGAAATAAAAGAGTAGTATAGAAAAAACTAAGAATATTTGTGAAGTTTGGACTCAAACAAAAAATACCGATGTTGTCAGTGTAATGCCCAACGCACAATAACTTTTGTTTGTAAACGTGTTTTCATAATTTCCTGTGTGAGAGAGCGAGATGACTAGATCTCTGTTTCATTCATTCTCATTGAAATGTCAAAAACATGTTTACAAAACAAAGTTTATTGTGCGTTGAGCATAAGAACTAATGTATTTTCTAAAAGGTCCATAATGGACGCTAATAAGGAATTATATACTAAGTATTAACAGTCCGGCATTGAGGGAATAATTCCTCAAGGGTCTCCTGAAAGTAGTACAATCTGCTTCGGGGGATGTGGGGGGGGGGAGTAAAAGGGCCACCGAGAGGAGGCTCCGAACTGGACGGAGGTTGCTATAGACATTCAAAACTTGAAAAACTATAAAGCTCCAACAGAGGATAATATCCCGGCAGAACTGGTAAAATATGGAGGAAAGGGGCTGCATAATCGTGTTTACGGTCTTAGCCAGAAAGTCTGGGAGTCGCAGAAGATTCCCAGTGACTGAATCATGGCCACAATTGTCCCAGTATACAAGAAAGGAGACAGACTGGATTGCAATAACTACACGGTAAAAACTTTTGGCCACTGACCGAAGTATTGGAATAAATTTACTTTGGAACAAATATTTTTGAATCAAAATTGTATCTGAAGAAAACATTTTTATTCCAAATATATACAAATTTGTCCAAAATTGATATAAATTTGTTCCAAAAATTTGGGTGTCCGTAGACGAGCTAATTTTTGAACAAATACCTGCTGAAATTTTTTACCGTGTACAGAGGAATTGCTTTTCTGGATTCAATAACGGCGTTATCACACTTGCACATAAAATTTTAATGTGATTCACATTAATTGTCGCTTGTGAGCGTACAAATATGTTATTTGTGTCTTTGAGTCACCTAATATTTGGGGTTTTTTCTATTTATTGATAAAGAAGTGGACTTGGCCTGCAAAAATAAGTTTAAATTTACCTAAAGCATAAATATTTTTCACATTAAAAAATTAAAGAGAAAATCGCATTAATATTTCGCTTTAATGCTATAAATCAATTTATATCAAATTATGCGGGCCAAGTCTACCTTTTTATCAACAAATAGATCAAATTTTCAATATAAAATGATACAAACACACAAATTACACATTTGGTCTCTCACCAGCGGCAATTAATGTGAAAATAAATAATTGAAAGCAATTAATGTCAAAATACAAAATGGCGGACTAACATTTTGTATTTTTTTCGAATAAAATAATTTTAGCACATAAAATATGTATAAACATATGCCGAGAATTTCATGAAATTCATAATTTTTGGCCTACTAATTCAGGCTACTCCCTTAAAGAAATATGTGAAAAATATAAAGTGTTCGAAGCCATACTTACGCGTAGCTTGGAATTCCTCATTCACTGTCCTTTAGGAGACTCAAAGGGAGAAGCCAGTGCAGTATCTACAAAAGGTAGCGGTGATGTCATTTTTTGATTTTTTTTAAAATTCTTCAATTAACACCCATACTGATGTGGGTTGTAATGTAAAGACGAGGGTTTAGAGTAGATTAATTGCTTTATTAGACCCACAATCTTATACAATTTGATTAGAATGCGTATTCATGTAACAGCATTCTCTTTTGTCTATTAAGGGTCTGCCTTAAGAGCCTGCGGAAAAGTACAAGAGCTCTTTCATCATTCTGATTTTTTAAATATTGAAAAAGAATTTTCCTATTTTATTTTATTTGCAATAAAATGTTTTAGGATAAAAGTGTACCAAATTTCGGTTTTATTATTACACTCGACTCTTCGTTATCCGGCTGATTGGGGGACAAATGACATTTTAATTTTTTTAATCTGGTCAACGTTTTTTTATATTTCCTTCTGTGGAACTTTGTTTTCTGTCGAAAAACAACAGATTTTTTTGTGGTGTGTTTATGTTTCATTTTGTAGCACGATTGTGTGTCAAAAACTTAGATAAAATCAAAATAACACATCTTGACAAACTGCATCTTTCCTAAAAAATCGTTTTGAATACATCAACCGCCAGAGTTTGACAGCTGTCACCCGGATAACAAAGAGCCAAGTGTAATCGTGTCGTGGCCTAAAATTAAGTTAGTCTAAAAAAATAATAGAAATTTGAGAAATTGCAAGCTGGTCGAAATTTGGTACACTCACCATATTATTTTACTGCTCGAACTCAAAGAGAGAGTAGTTATATAATCGTCTTTTTTTTCAACTTGTCACTGTTCTGGAGCTTAGCCCTTTAAGGACGTTTGGAACACCGGTGTCCCATAAAGAAAATAATTTTTTCTGACTACCTAAACTTATTTTTTTTCTTATGTCTGTACGTAATTGTAAAGTAGAAGGTTGAAGGAATCTAGAATATTTTTTGCAAGTCTCTAACTTACTTGCTATGTAGTAAATATTTAAGCTAAAAAATGGTGAATTTTTAAATTCTCAAATTCATAATTGATTTTATTTATTTTTTATACTTCCGTTTTTTTAAAGCAAAACCTTTTTGGCAATATTAACTACAATACTCATACGTAATATTTTTCATTTAAGTGAAAAATATTGTTCATTGGGATTGTCAGAAAAATTATTTAAATTTTTCTGTTATTTTTGTCCCTATCGTTCATAGAAGCACAAAATACACCCAATCAGATTCTGTTGGACTTTCCAAGAGTAGATATAATGGCATTATCACACTTGCAAATTAAAATTTTAATGTGATTCACATTAATTATCGCTAGTGAGCGTCCAAATATGCCACTTAATATTTGGGGTTTTTTCTATTTATTGATAAAGAAGTGGACTTGACCTGCAAAAATAAGTTCTAATTTACCTAAAGCATAAATATTTTTCACATTAAAAAAATTAAAGAGAAAATCGTATTAATTTTTCGCATTAATGCTATACATCAATTCATATCAAATTTTGCGGGCCAAGTCTATCTTTTTATCAACAAATAGATCAAATTTTGAATATAAAATGATACAAACACACAAATTACACATTTGGTCTCTCACCAGCGGCAATTAATGTGAATCACATCAAAATTTTAATGTGCAAGTGTGATAACACAGTAAGATTTATCATTGATTATGTTTTTCAATTTAACCCTTTGAGGACGAATGGGACACCGGTGTCCCAAAAATAAAAACCATTTTTTCGGACTATATAGAGGACAAAACAACTTTCTATAGTCAAAAAAAATGTTTTTGATTTTGGGATACCGGTGTCCCACTTGTCCTTAAAGGTTAATTTTCATTGTTGATTTTCAGTCCGTAAAAAGTGTCTCGTCGTTAAAGGGTTAAACGGTAATAGATATCAACTTCCGGTTTTCGATGACCCCTCCTCAAATAACATTATCTTGTACCCATCCTTCTTACTTTCCCCCCTCCCCTTTCATACGTTCCCTATCCCTTAAAAATAGGTCAAAAATGAGGTTTTTCCAATTTTGCAAAAAATTGGTCCACGCCCCGAGCTTTTTCAATGATTTTTGGATATGTTTTAGAGCTGGTACTGGCGAAAATTTCGTCCAAACATATCTATAACCGGAATATTCGCCATTTTGAATTATTGGATTTTTTGAAAAATTATTTTAGGGGGAAATGGGGCACCTTTGAAATTGGGATTTTTTACCATTTTTTTTTTTAATAAAAATGAGCCTTATCGTGATATAATTTAGATTCTCAATCTGTTTGTGGATCTAAAATATATCATAATAAGGCTTAATTTTAATTAAAAATAGGTGAAAAATACCAATTTCAAAGGTGCCCCAGTTTTAAAACCCTTTTAGAACCCGGATGCATCGGTCTTCATCGGTAATGAATTGGTTAAGTACAAATTTTTCGTATCCTTTTTCTCTTTTTGGACCTTCCTTTTGGTGTAATTTCTTGCGCTCCTTTTCAATTTATTTTAATACTCTATTCTTTTTTAATGTTGAAGTAAATTTTTGTAACTACTTATTGATTAGCAATAAAAAAATTAAAAGATCGTTATCACGAAAAAAGACTATACAGCCTGTGAAGAAGCATTTCCGCCGTTTGGCTTTAGAGGCTGGTCATCAACGCTAAGACGGTGACGGACGCAAGAAAATTAATGCCTTATTGCTTAATGAACTTTGTATCAATCGTGTATGCTTAAGCGTAATAAATATTATTATTAATTATTTATGAATCAATTTGATCTCTAGTAGATAAGTGATACTAAAAGATTATGCAGAAAAACTACACAGTAAAAAAAATAACACTATTATAGTGTGTAATCTTTCACACCACTATTATAGTGTTAAATTCAGAACAGGTGTTTAATTTAAAATTGTTTAATTTAAAGTTGTTGCATTTTAAGATGTTGAATTTGGCCTTGTTGAATTTAAAAGTTGTTGAATTTTTTTGTGTAAACTCAAAAATTGTTTAATTCTGTTTATGTTGAATTTTCATTTCATTTCAAAGATTTGATTTTTTGTCTTTTTAGACATTTATAATGCTTTTTTTCCTGTATTCTGGATTCGCCCTAATGCGAAATGATTACATCTGATGCTCGGATCTTCACGATATACTTATTATGCATATAAATATTTGATGTTCTATATGACTTTTGCCCAATGAAAAGCATCTCGACTGAATTATACGTCTTAAAAGGAAATTCAAGAATTTTTACGCAACTTTTGTTTAAAAATTCAAAAACTTTGGTTGAAATACACAAGGCCTTACACTATAATAGTGTAACACTAAAATGATCGCTTTTGCACTTCTATAGTAGTAAAATTTTACACATTTTTTTATTGTGTAATTCGCGGTAAGTCCTATGCCTATCTCGTGAGTTCGAGCATTCCGCAAAGCTGGGACGCTTTGCCATCTCTTTTTTGAAGACAATTTTGAAAATGGATTGTGAAAACTACTCTCTCTTGGAGTTCGAGGAATTAAAATTATTGTTAAAACAGAAGTAACATTCTCGTTAAAAGAATTGTTGTAAGAACGCTGAGGATACAGCCTCTGAAGGATACTGCTCCAGGAGAATACAGGTGTTGGGAGATACAGCTCCTGAGCGATACTGCCCCGGGGGGATGTTTCTCCTGGAGGATACTGTTCCAGGAGTAGACTGCTCCATGGGAATACAGATCCTGCAGGATACATTCCCTGGAGTATACCTCCCCGGGGGAAGGCTACTCCTGGAGGATACTGCCTCAGTGGAATTTTGCTCCTGGAGGATCCAGTCTCTGGTTTCTCTATTCCAGGTTCTCCTAGGTCCAGAGGGCATTTCACATGCAATTCCATTCCTTGCTTCTGTTAAATTCTTGATCATTTTAGCCTGTTCATTCACCTGATCCTTGAGAATTCGTATTGTTCTGTCCTTCTCTCTCAGTACCTTCAGATCCGGATCGCAATTTACTTGCATGACAATAGCAGTAAACTTAATGATCTTGATCACTGAATTTGCTGTGGGTCGATTTTCTGTCTCATCGCTCAGAAGACGCCCGATTAGTTTTTTGATTTTTCGAAATCTTAGACAGGAATCGAATGGCTGTTGCAACTGTTCCTGAATTTTAACTTTACCTATCACTTCTATGAGTTCCGTTATAGTATTGATGGGCATCAGAAGTTCAAGGAAGATGACTCCTAGGCTGTAGAGGTCACTTTCGTAACAGCTTTCTCCACGTCGTCGTTGCTCGGGTGCTGAGTACGGTATAGTTCCCATTGCACCACCTTTGGAGGAATGCTCCCGACGATATGATGCCAGTCCAAAGTCTCCCAATTGGACAATAGGATGCTTGCAATTGTAATTGTTCATGCTCATGAAAATATTGTTGGGATTGATGTCATGATGAACAATTTTCATTTCATGAATGTAATTGAGACCCTTGGTGAGTTGCTTGAAAATGCAAAGAGAATCCTTAATAAAGAAATCCTTATAATTGATGCTGGGATTCTCTTGGAAATTACTATTCCTATCTTTAAGCCAACTTGTAAGGGTCTTATCGCAGAGTGACATCTGAATGTACAGTGTAGCAAAATAAAATTTATCATCCAGTTCTTCATCCTCACTGCTTAAAGTCCTACAAGTGCTACCCGAGGATTGGGATTTGTAAGTCGTACGACTGGAATCAGCAAAAATGATAGAATCACTGGAAGTATTATCCGTAGATACTTCCTGTGATATGGAGACACTTTTCGCATTTTGCGCTGATGTCAAGGATTTATTCCATTTAATCCAGGCAGTCTTGTAGGAAACAATGTTTTGATGATTAAGCCTGGCAAGTATGTGCACCTCCTTTACGTGCAACAATATCTTTTTCTTATCGGAGGATTTTATGGAAACCTTCTTAATAGCATAATTAATATTATCCAGACGATTTCGGACAAGGAAAACCTTTCCATAATTACCACTTCCTAATTGACTGATCTCATCAAATTCCTTTGTATACCTACAAGAACCGGATTCACCCTTTTTCGGCACAGGTGAGCCAATCGGTCTGCCAATTTTCTTCTCCATTTCAAAAGGTCAATGCTTTGTTTCTTTTATCTACACCGAATTGATAGCAGTCACTGCAAAAAAAAAATAAAAATACAATAATTAAAATTGCCGGAGATGTTCGAGAAACTTCCATGTCGTGTTATTCGGACCCGGCTCACGATACAGTCCAATTTTCGCGCTGTTTTGAGGGATTACAATACTCCCATATGAATATTTTCCTGAATATTTCCTCAGAGCCTTGATGGTCGACGTCCTGATTGCAATACCGATTAATAAATCACCAAATTAACAATGATTTTTTCCACAATTCTTTATTTTAATTTCACTTCTTTCCCTGATGATAGCGTCTTCGAATGAATTTTATACACTACTGACGCAATCGATGCAAAACTGATCTTGTTGCACACACACTGGAATTTTTGCCTCACACTCTGAAGAAATTACTGACTAGTACTACACAAGTACAACACAGTCACAAAAAAGCTAGTGATAAGCATAGATTAGTTTATAAAAGCACGATCCGAACATTACAAAATCAATTTATGGGCAAATTCAAAAGGGTTTTTATCTGTAAGTATAATACTATTTTGCTCTTTATTAATTTTATTCAGGAATGTGATAATTACTTAATAATTTTTATACTAAATGGTGAAGGACCTTAATCCTTTATGGACGATTGGAACACCGGTGTCTCATAAAGAAAATTATTTTTCCTGATTACCTAAAATTACTTTTTCCTTATGTTTGTACGTAATTGCAAAGTAGAAAGTTGAAGGCATCTAGGATATTTTTTAAAAGTCTCCAGCTATTTGCTATAATAGTAAATTTTTAAGCTCAAAAATGACGAATTTTTTAATTCTCATTATGAAAATTAATTTTAAATATTTTTTGTACTTTCAATTTTTTTTTAAGCAAAAACCCCTTTTGGGGAAAAAACTACATACTCAAACATAATATTTTTGATTAGATTGAAAATTATCACTCATTAGTATTGCTAGAAAAATTATTTAAATTTTTGGGCTATTTTTGTCCCTATCGTTCATAGAGACAAAAAGTACACCGAATCAAACTCTGTTGGCTTTTCGAAGGCCAAATATAAGACATTTTATTTGTTGTGTTAATTGGTTTCATTTTTATTGCTGATTTTTTTTTGAGGGTGGAGGACCTTACCCAAGAAGCAAAATAGCTGCCCTATAGAACCAAGTACTAAACAAGTCTTTTAGTGTACTTTTAAGAAACTTAAAGTGAGAATTTGCTCTTGAAATTTCTATAGAAGCTTTTAAGGTCCTTATGGGTGCGCCACTTTACTTATAGTAATCTCAGAGATGGAACCAAGAGCGTTATAAGCAAATGAAAAGATTTTTGGTTCTATAGTGCCTTACTTAAGGAATTCTATAAGACAATATTAAGAAAAAATTGCTTCTTGGGTATACTAAAGGAGGGTGTGATTGCTCATCAATATTTTGTGTTGTTCCGATTTTTTTTCTTTCACAAAAAAGGGGTTAGATGCTATAGGGGAAATGCTTCTAATTTTGTCCAGTTTCTTATTTTGGACACTTTGAGGATAACATTGGACACTAAAAATAAATTGATTAAAATGATGGATTTTTATTCCAATATTTGATGAATAATGAATTCTATCTAAATATTTGTTCCTTTTGGAATATTTTAACACTAAATACGTTAAAATTTGAATATGATTTGAGTTGAAATTGCTTTGTTGAAAATTCAGTGTGAGCAATTGCTTACGAGAAATATGACAGAACTTCGTGGCTTACTTCAGTCTTATTTAGTTTTGGTGAAGTACTAACAAAGTTTGTTCGCTGTTTTTGAGTGATATTATTGAATATTCATTGAATATTGTGTTGATTCACGTTACTGATGATTTGTACATTTGACCTGAAGTGAGATTTGCCTTGTGAATTATATTTTTCGTGTGAAAAATGGGAAATTTTTTAAGACATTCACCAGTGAGGTGATGATTCTTATTTTGGACAGGTGTTTTTTTCACGAAATTTCGTGAAGTTTTAGCTTTTGTGATGACTAGGCTGGACAAATGCCTGGAGAAATGAAGGAGCATCATCTCTACGAAAGAGATGCAGTGAGAAATGCCTTGAAAGGCTCCCGGAAAGGGCAGGGAATGAGCGAATCCGCACGTACTTGGAGTACCGAAGTCAACTCACTTTAATGAATGATATGGAATGTTTCCGGGCTTCTGTGACATTCTGCATTTCCCTTACATGATCAGGAAGAGGACTTGGTAAGATTGGTTCATAAAATGAAGAACAATGGGCATCCTGTTGAGGCGGATTATCTGTCCAAATTTACAGACAAGTTGTAAAAATTAATAACCAAGTTGTCCAAAATAAGAGTCAAATTCACCTCTACATATCAATTCATTTTTAAACGTATTAAAACTAATTTTAGTAAAAATGAGATGATAAATAGCTTGCCAAGTTTCTAAACAATCCTTCTGAAAAGAGAGTAACAAGAAAAGTCAATTAGTATTGAAAATATGGCACTTCAAACTTAGAATATCGATGCTTATATGCAGACTGTCCAAAATTATAAGCACTTCCCCTACATCAAAAGTACTTTCGCATCATTTACCATTTACCGGTACATAACCGATTTAAATCGATTCATAAACCACTCAATAGATTCCACAAAATAGTTTAAAGAGTAATAAAAATTAAATTCAAATAAAAATTACTTATCGGTAAATAACCGGTTCATTACCGGTTCACATCCGTTTAGAACCAACTTATAATCACTCAAAATATTTTCTAAAATACTCCTCAGGAGTAATTTAGTTGGATTCCGTATAAAAATTTTATTTATTGGTTATGAACCGATTCATTACCGATTCAAAATCGATTGGAACCGGTTTAGTTTTATAGAATATTCCAAGACCTTTCCAACGAGATCAAACATGACCCCATTCGCTTGATTAATGCGCTGTCTAATATCCTTCTGGTCTTTGACTTTGAAAAACGGTTATTGGGAATGATTCAATGAATACATATCTTTGTTGGTTTTTTAATTTATGACAGTCTCCAATAAAAATTACCCTCCTTTTTAGCCACTGAGGAAGGCGCACTGCAGCGTCGAAAGCTTTGGCAAAGAATCCTGTGTGTTTTTCGTGTCCTTGAAGAGAGAAACACCACTGACGCCCCCGGAAAGAGGTGATCTCCCTGAATCTTTAAAATTCTACATAACGTCAGTTACCACTCGAATATTTCAAGGATTTTCGGGGATAGTAGAATTTGTCGTGGATTTTCTCGGATTATTCCAAGATAATTGACTGCAAAGTTTGTCAGACATTTTTATGTTTTTCTCATCCAATTTTTTCATTAATAACGATAATAAATTACATAGGGTTTAAGAATTATTAAACCAAATTTGCATTATAATCGTTCGAGTTGGCTACTATCCAAATTATCAATGAAGAATCACACCTCTATAAGCTGATGTAGGTTGATCACTGGCTTTTAAATATTCTTGTTTTCTGATTTTTTGAATGTCAAATTTTGATCAATCTAGAGAGGGCCTATTTTTCAACCGATTTGGATAAATTTGGATTTTTTGGAGAGGTCTTGAAATCAGTTCAATATCCGTAAATGACTTATCTCTCTCGTATTTACAAATTTTCTCCATACAATCTTGTGACCTACACGAGAACATTATAGAATTATCATTTATTTACCAATTTTCGATTTTAAAATACTTTTGTGTTTTGTGAATCAATTTAAGCACTAGTAGACTAGTAAGCACCAAAAGATTATGTGGAAAACTAATTCACGAGAGCTCTATCTGTTGAGTTCGAACATTACGCAAAGTTAGAACGCTTTGCAATTTCTTTTAAATTATATAAATAAACAAAATGTTTTCTAATTCTAATATAAATTCATGCACATCATGTAAGTAACCTAATCCTAATTAATTCCCGAGTAGGAAAGGTTAATCTCTGGGTTAAACATGTCTTGAGCAGTGAACTAAGCTCATTTCTTGCACCTTTTCTCGACAGTAAATCAAATAAATTGGATTTGTTGTCAGAAATTCATTCAACACTCCACAAAAGATGAATGGGTAAAGAAAGGAGAATTAAGAATGCACATAATCTGCAAGATATACAAGTCAATAAATCCCCACATAATAAATTGGCGGCAAAATATGCGAATCTCCACCCATTTGCTGGCCAATTTGCATAGATTTGCAAGAGCCACTCCAAACGGGAGCTCAAGAGGCCAACAAAAAGGTGCTAAATGCATAAGAATAGCATTTCACCCTCCTCAAAAGTGCTCAAGTGGAAGCATGATTGAGCTGGATTTGGCCAGGGAAATCATGCTCAAAAGACTCTGCAATATGCATAATGAGGTGTTGCAGATGAAAAATCTCTGGCGGTGTTGCACAAATGTCTTTTTAATTAATTGTGAGTGGCAATTAATTACCTTTATGGCTTTTCAATGCTTGTAATCGATTCGATGGTTATCTCGGAGCTTTTTTTGCCCTGCTTGTGATACATGATACGTGATTCCTGATAACCCGACTGACCAGTGGTAATCGGTTTACACTTTATGATTCGAAAAGCTGATTTTTATTTTGCCTTGAACAAATCGTGGCCTAAAGGCATATTAAATTATTGGTACTGTACTGGACATCAAACCTTATTGCTTGCCTTATAAAATTTAGCGGTCTGTTCTGGAGATGAATATTTTCCGCTAATCCCAAGTATGTCTTGGCTAAAATTGAAAGCCGGCAGATTTACTACTTTATTTCGAAACTTTTCAAAGTTTAGCCGCAGAATGTTTTAAAAACAAAATTTGAAATTAAAAAGTAACAATAGATCTATATTATTCTCCATATGACAGACAAAAGGATAATAAATAAAAACAATTTTGAATAATTAAATAAATCACTGAAGAACAACTTACTGTGAAGAAGAGTTTGAAGAGCCCTAAGAGTGATTGCAAATTGCTTAACAAAAAATCCCTTGCTCATTTTTTAGTTTTCGGACCCATTATGCATTTTTAATCAATCAACAACCCCTTTTTCAAAGAAAAGATTAATCGAGCCAGCTCGGACTTTCAGAAACTGTATTAAACAGGTCGGCTTTAATCGAAATAAGTATCTCCTAGTTAGCACAGCTTCACTCTTAGACGCGATTACTAATTTGCTTTTCTGGTCTGAACATGGCTGAAGATCATAAATCTATTTATATTTGAATAATTCGAAGATATGTATGTCAAAAGCTAATGAAAAGTTATTTTGACGTCTTTTGGGAAATTTTCTGTTTGAATTTCGAATTATTTCGAATATCAACATCCGACAGCTGTAATAAATAAAATAAAGAGGAGGAAGAAGAAAGTTAACAGTGCAAATTTTCTTTTTTGGTTTATAATATACCTGTCTCATAACATTTTTGTTTGTAATCACCATATAACTACCTTAAAAGCTTTTCAGAGTTATATTTAATTAATTTTAATGATATTTCTCCAGAAAAATTGGTTTAAAAATTCGAAATTCTGTTTTGAACATAAATAATATTTCGTACAAAATAGAATGCTACTTGTCTCCTAGCTGCGACACTTTTGTAAAATGAAACTTTGACTACTAGCGCACCGTTGAGTTTGAGTCTTTTGTTTTGGTATCGATTCGAAGGTACATCAGAGAGAACTTATCTAAAAGCTCGTTGGAAGTTCGAAAATTTTAAATCCAACGTGTAGCACAAAAGTGAATAAGAAGAATTTTTATTCTTGTTCTTAGAAATCCTCGAAATTCATCATCGTGAAATTGTTAAGTAATTGTATTTAGTAATACCTCATTAACTTAGAAAATAAAATGAACTTATCTAAAACGTTTTGCCATCCTGAAATTTCACAAAAATCAGTTTTGTAGAAAAATTTGAAGTGGAAGAACAGCCAGCTCTAAAGCGGAAAAATGTGAACTTACACTTTAGACTTTCGATGCTTTTCGAATAGGTTTCACTAGCTTTGTCTCTTCGAAAAATTATCATTTGTTTATCAGAGCCTTTGTCAAAGCAGAAAACTTCCGAAGAGGCAAAAAGAAGTTAAACATGCTCAAAAATTAATTGGAAGTCCTAGGATGTATTTCATGTATTCGCCACTTGAGCATTGACAATGTTTTCCATTCAAAATGGGTTTTGACAGGTGACAGATAAAATTAATGATATTTTACCGTTTGTATGATACACTGAGAAAAAAACGGGGGTGCGATTAACTTTTTTTCCTCATAACTTTAAAACTTTTTAGGTGTAAAAATATATCAACATTTTTTAATGTTAATTTTACATCTTTTTACGGGTAAAAATAAGATGAAAAAGGGTAACTTTAACCCCTAATACACCTAAAAAGCATAATATTTATACCGATTTCGGATCAATACTGCAGGATAAAATTAGCATTTCCGGAATGTTATTTTAACTTTTTCGGATTTCTCTCAGTGTATAATTCTCAAATCTTTTCATGATTGTTTTTATCCTTCTTTATCTATCTGAACATATTTAAGCTTTTAAATAACGTTTTTGTGTAAAAGTGGATTTAAAATACGAACTATTCAACAGTTTTTTTTTTGGTAAGTATAGACTCTCGCTCCAAATATCACGTGGATTTTAGGATTGGCACATGTCAAACTCTTGAAAATCTAACGATTTTTGTTTACGTTTCAAGTTTGTGCTGTGAATCCTGATCTGACCGAATCGATTTTTTCCCGTAATATGCGTAATTTTCAAAAAAGATACCATAAGAAGGAATCACAGCATATTAGGCTTAAACTAAAAGCTCGAAGACGTTAACACATGTCAATAAATCTTTTAAAATTTACCTGACCCCGGATTATTTTAGACGAAGATCAATCGAATATCGAATAAATCGTATAACTTTCGAATTGGTATATTAATATAAACGTAAAGTGGAGAAAGCTTTTAAACTGGGAAGATAACTCAAAGTTTATTGTGGAACGGAGGAATAGAGGAATGACATTAAATCTAAAACAGAAATTACTTCCGTCCAAGTGAAATAATGACGAATAGTGAAACCCGTAAGATCTTTTTCTTCTTCTTAAAATGTACTCATGGTCAGTTGGGAAACTGGAGCTTTTGCGACAAGCACGTACTAGTACTTTTTAATACCAAATTCAGTTTAACATGATTGAGGTGGAGAATGTTCTGCTGAAAGGGAAAAAAGGCAGCCCCGAGTCCTTGGGCATTCTGTTTTGGTGCCATATGCAGCCAAGACTAGAAGCTCCCAGGAGGTGGAGGCGAATCCTCATAAATCTCCAACAGAAAATTGCCCTCTTGCCGCAGTGTTACTCAGAAACACCCAAGAATGAATGTTCAGCCAGAAGGCGAATACGCATGATACATTTAGGAGATAATAATGGTGTGTAAATGAAACTGTCGATCTTAGCAATTTTCTCATTGAGATTTTGAACGATATCGTTTGAATAAAGAACACGTAACTAGGCCTGAGACTGCAGGCCTTTGCCATTTTAATCAAATTGTATTTATATAAGTAAAAGTCATACAGATTCTTATTATGATATCTCCCAGAGATCATCGGGATTGAAGAGTTTTCATTAATTTTCACATCAATATTGCAAGTGAATATTGCATTTCCTGGCAACAATTAATTCATCGTTGGGGTACAACTGAAATTATTTATAGTTGCTTTAATGAACTTTGTGGCATTTAATAAAAAATTGCACAAGATAAAACTGCAAGCATTAACTTTATTAAGTCATTAAATTGTCGGTGATAAAAGGGAAATCTTACCATTGAGCAATAAGAAAATAAAACATTAAGGTTGCAAAAAGAAGAAAAACAAAGATTACATTAAGTTTATTAGTCGGACACATCAATCGATCAATTTTATTTGTATTTTAATCATATTTTAGTGCTCTTCAGGATGTATTATATAAAAAGTTAGCATAAATAGCATGATGCTTAAGTTTAACAAACATTCCTGTGAAATTAACCCATTCCTTACCATGGTATTACACATCATATGCAAATTGAGTGATTTTAGATGATTTATTCCAGGGCAATTGGTATTCGAATTTATGTCGGGAATGGATTTTCAGTTACTTTAGTCCTTCAATTATTTGGAAAAAATAGCCCGACAGAGATGGGAATACATTTTGTTGTTTTTCCTCGCTTCGCGTGAAGTCATGCAAAAATGTTGCTCAAAATGGCGGACGGAAAATTCGACATCCCGTCAAATTTGTTAAAATTGACCTTCATCCTCTTTCCTGATTTGAATTCTGGTTGCGAATGTGTTTTTTTGGATAGTTACTCTATCTAAATCAATAGAGTTTGTAATGAATTAATATACAGAATTTAAATTCAGTGACCGTTAAGACGTCTGTTTGAGGGCGGCTCCCCGCACCCCCATAATAGATAAAAAAAATTTCTTTTCAAAAAATTCATCTATTAATCTGTAGGAAACTCATCCCAAAATATGAACATTCTATCTCAAGTATTTCTGGTACATTGATTGAATGGGTTAAATGAGTTAGTCTGTCTATTCAGATAGAAAAAACTCTTAGAAATTTGGTAACTCCGTTATGGTGTCTGCACACTAGAAGCAGTTTTCGTTAAAAATTGCCTTTTTTAAAAAAATCCGACGTTTCTGCCTACAAGGATAGGGGGAATTTTCTTTAAAAAGGCCTTTTTTAAAGAAATTGCTTTTAGTGTGTAGAGGCCATTAGGAAGAAAGCGAAAAATTAAAAAAAATAAAATAAAATAAAAGTTGCCAGCGCCACTCGCGGGAGAAAACAGTGCCCTCAAGCGGTCAACCAGATTGTCACTGTCACTGAAGTGACAACACGACGCCCCTTCGATTGCTTTCATTTCGCAGTGAAAACATTTTTTTTTCTCACAAAAATGAATCAGTTGAAAATAGGAGAAAAAAACAACCCATTTAGAGTAAAACTTCGTCATTTCAGTCAATGCTCAGGTTCGAAAGAATGGTCGTTAAGAAAATAAGTCACATTCATTTCAAGTTTCAGAAAATGAAAAACTGAAGTTTGATCGCTGAAAATGTTCTATAGGTTCGGTTCTATCAAAAAAGAAGTAGTTTAAGAAGTACCAAGCAAATGATTTACAAAATTAATTTTAGTTTTTCAAAGAAACACATTTTTTTAAAAATATTTTTTAAATATATTTGTATTTTAAGAGGCATGGCTTTTTTTTCATAGATTAGATCTTCTGAGTTTAAAAGGGAAATTTTTTAAAGAAAATTTATTGTTTTATGTAATTTTAAAAGGAAATTTAATATTTTTGTTAAATTTTAAAGGGAAGTGCATTGTTTTGGGTAATTTTAAAAGACAATTCTCTGATTTATGTAATTTTAAAGGGAAATTTAATGTTTTGGGTACTTTTAAGGGGAAATATACCGTTTCAGGTAATATAATGGCTCCTACACACTACGGAAATTTATGTAAATATTGAAGGGTTTTTCCTACAGAAGCAGGGAATTTGCTTCAATATGGTTATAAATTTCTCTACTGTATAGAGGCCATAAAAGGAAAATTTGTTGAATCAGGTAATTTTAAAGGAAGATTTAGTTTTTTTCTAATTTTAAAAGGAAATTCTCTGTTTTTTTATATTTTTAAAGGGAAATTTAGTATTTTTAGGTCATTTTTGAGTCTTTTTAATAATAGGAATTTTTTAAAATATGTTTTTCTTTCTTCAGTTGGTCAGTTTTCAGCCTTAGTACTATGTAGCTTTTATTCGTTGTACAAATGGTTTCCTCAAGTAGATTAGAGTTTCGTTTAAATAATGATATTAAAAAATTTAGTATCCAGTTCAAAATTACATAAATCGTATGCGAAGGTGAAAACTTCACTGAGCCTTCGCACAAAATCACTACTAAAATTTTATTTTCCTCAATTTTCCCCTTTAATAAATTTTAGTATTGCTCTTACTATTACCATTTCAGTGTCTAGAATCTAGATCATTCCGTGTTTTAATCTCATAGGCTAAGGTCCTTGACAGACCTGAGGATTAGCCGAGAGACGGCTTAGCGAAATTATATTAGAAATAATGGTTAAACTACATTTCCATCATTTTCCACTAAGTCGTCTCTCGGCTTAAGTCGTAAGTGTGTCTAGGGCATAATACGGGCTTCAGACCTAAGGCTTATGCCCTAGACACACTTACGACTAAAGTCCAGAGACGACTAAGCTCGTTCATAGCCAAGTCAGTTCCTGACACACTACGAACGAGGCTTAACATTTTCTGGTACTCATAAAACATAACTTTCGTGGGTTTTTATGCAGATATTTCCACTGAATTGCACTAATACTCTTTCGAAAATGAAACAATTTGTAAATTCATGTCTCAGTACACGTTCAATAATTATTGTTAATTACAATTATTTGTGAGGTGGAAGTTAACTCGCGACTTAAGCCAATTTAGGCGATTCTAGTGAATAATTCTTGTTGTTATACGTGAATTGTGAAGTAAATTTACAAATAGTTTCATTTTCAAAGGACTACTAGTGCATTTCAGTAGAAGTATCTGCATAAAAACCCACGAAAGTTATGTTTTGTGATTGCCAGAAAATGTTAAGCCTCGTTTGTAGTGTGTCAGGAACTGACTTGGCAATGAACGAGCTTAGTCATCTCTGGACTTTAGTCGTAAGTATGTCTAGGGCATTAGCCATATGGCTTAACTACTCTAATTCCTTATCAGGCATAAGTTTTTAGGGAATTGTTGTTTAGTCTTAAATATTAAGGGCAAAAGATCCATTAGATTTTGAAAAATCAATAAAATTGTTTTTTATTTAGATTTTTGAGACTTTCGGGAACTGGGCTAAAGCTCCAGTCTGAAACCGGTATAAGATAGTTACTTTGCCCATTTTTCGCTAATAAATGATAAATCCCTTTTGTTCTGTGCGTCTCATAATGTCAATGGCCCTGAATTATTCCTTATAAGAATTTCCCAAGGTTAAAATTCAAAGTGTATCTCAACTTCCCATTTCTCATCATATTTTTATCAAATTTGTATTTTATGATAGGTCTTCAATTTCGAATCAAATGACTTCGGCTTCTAATGAAGGATGCATTTTTTAAATTTGGAACTGTAAAATCGTAATTTATACAAAGACAATCACAAGTTCGAGCATTCTGCAGATTTTCCTTTGCCATTGATTTTCTCATGAAACTTTGTATTTGTCGCATTTGGTTTTTAAAAGAAATGCCGGGGGAAAGGGTTGGAATATCATTAAAATATTATGTCATCGAGATTGTGTGTGTGCCTCGGAGAGGTCTTAAGATCCAAAGCCACAGCACGAGTCACGACTTTCGCACTCTCCTCGTTCATGGTGTCCATTTAAGCTGGGCTGGTCGCATTTGAAGAAAAATCCAACGGAATGTGTTGAAGTCGACGAAATTTTGCCGAAAGGCGTGTGGAAAAAAATTGCATGAGACTCGCTTGATATTTAAATTAGAAGCCGCGTGTGAGATTTTACAGCGATTCGGAGGCCTTCTTAAACATCGAAAGGGTGTTCCAGCTTTGGACTTTGTAGCTGATACAAACTATCCACCGGATGCACTCAGGCTTGCCCATGGATTTATTGGCATTCAATGGAGCATGGACTCGTGAAGCCCGCACAATCCCGGGCTATTCGATGTTTTATGTCTCTTTGTGTGCTGAAGCGCGAAATTCCGAAAAGGCATTTTTTAGTGCATTATTGAGATCACTTCTGAGGGACGTTCAAGGCCTCGAATTCGAAGGAAAAAAACTATAAATATACAATTATGTAATACTGACAAAAAAGCATCATATTGTGCAACTTTTTGCTCGACTTCTTGGCTGCACTCAATCGACTTGTCGCTCGATCAGCACTTTTTTTCTTACAAACTTCTCCCTCACTTCCAAAGAGAGATCGCGAGCTAATTTATTTGGCAATTCATTTGGTCAGACTGATCTGACATCGTGGGCTTTTCGAGACTTTCGCACATTTTATTTATGACTGCACTTATCAACGCTCAAACAGAAGCTTTAGCATGAGCTTCGGCGTTTTCGTGATTGCGGAATTTTAATCTAATTATAAATTATGCTAAAAGAAATTGCAAAGACAGGCCGGAATGGAAATGAATTGCATAGGGTTAAAATTTGTCATTTTTTATTGATCAACTAGATTTGGTAGTATTTATCATTCTTTAACTGTAACTAGATATATTTATAGTTAATAAACTTGTTAGACAATTTCATTAACCAATTATAAATGCAATAATAAAACTTAAAAAAATGCTTTTAAATGGAAATTTTCGATTTGGCTTTTACGCCCCGCCCATATAGAAATAGGTCACGCCCTTTTGAAAAGCGTTCTAACTCTAGTGGGAAGTCACGATTCTGAGGCTAACGATAAAGGGATCTGGTTTTTCTGAGAGGATTGTACGTAGGGCTAACAACCCTCTCTCCGTAAAAGCAAGATTGTTACGAAAGCTCGCAAGAACCTTTGGATAGGACGGACTTTCAATAGCGGCCTATTATCTTTACATCCACCAAATGCCAGCTGAAAGCTAGTAAACAATGAGCCTGAAGGGAAAGGAATCAGATGACATCGCCTTATTATTATTGTTATTATTAATCGAGTCGAAGTGATACTAATAAGATGTCATCTGATCCTTTATCTATCAGGTTCACTGTTTACAAGCTTTCAGTTGGCATTTGATGGATGTAAGGATCAGAGGTCGCTGCCGAAAAGTCCGTCCTATCCGAAGTATCCCAGAAAACGATGGAAGAAGGTACAGGGTGGCTGAAAAAAAGCAACAAGATTCAAAGCTCATAGCTTCCAAATCACTTGTGATAGCGGTTTCATATTTCGCATAATTATAACTCATTATATTGGTTAAAAGCTTATGAAATCATTTCCGAAAATGTTTTGTGAAACTTCCTTAATCTGTAATTGGGAGCAGCTAGTTAGGGCTCTTCAAAACCTGAATGTAATTAAACTTTTTATTTTTCGAAACATATCTTGGTACAAGGATACTTGCAGCATTTTTAAATACTTCAATGGACATGTAAAAAAAATGCTACATCGCTAGTCATCGTCCTGAAGGTATAAAGAAGCAAATTGCATCACTGAGAGAAATCCGAAAAAGTTAAAATAACATTCCGGAAATGGTAATTTTACCCTGCAGTATTGATCCAAAATCGGTGTAAATTTTACCCTTTTTAGGTGTATTGGGGGTTAAATTTACCCTTGATCATGTTAATTTTACCCTTAAAAAGGTGTAAAATTAACATTAAAAAATGTTGATATATTTTTACACCTAAAAAGTGTTAAAGTTATGAGGAAAAAAAGTGAATCGCACCCTCTTTTTTTCTCAGTGGTCATTTTTGCAAACAAATGGTCCGTGAGACACGTATATCGGAAACAATCCTTCAACAAAAATTTTAAAAGGACCTTCATATGAGGTTTAAAAAATCACAAAAACGACAAGATTTTAGCGATCGTCAAAAAAAATGTATACTCGATAGAACGAAGAAGTAACTTGGTTTGCACGTTTAAGGCCTGTTGCAGAATATCGATTTTTTATGAAAAAAATGTTCCAATTGACAAATTGGTCAGCAAACAATATATGATTATGTCTACATGAAGGAAAAAATTTTTCGATAATTTTAATTTAAACATTCGAATGGCCACTGGAAGTCAGAGATCACCGTATTTGAAGGTCAGGCCTTCCGTGATGGCAAATTTCCACTGTGATTTATGGGTCGTATCGTCAATATGAATGCCAATGTATATTTGGAAATTATTCCGGAAGGATCCCTGAAGCCGTACAAAAATATAGGTATACAAAAAATTTCGAAAAACGATTCTGGAAGTTCGAACAAGACTTGGCACCGTTGCAGAAATCACACGCCAAACAAGATTGGCTAAAATACAAACAACGTTTCCTTTTTCGATTTTGGAGCACAATGACCTCAATGAAACCCGGATACAAAACTGCTTGACTTCTCCAAAAGACGCATTCTGTTGGTCAAGGATAGGACTAAAAAGTAGCGAAGTGTCGATGAGCTGAATAGACAGCCCTTCGTCGTAAAGGGTATTCCGAACGCTGGCATTCGTGCAAACTACGATGCATTTTCTGACTTTCTGACAGACTTAAGACCATAGTTCAGTCAAAATAAGATTGTATTGAACAAAACCGATAATATTCTAAAATTTTGATGTATATACTACCATTCGGACTTTATTTAAAATGAAGTTAAAAAAAATGAGGATATTACAGCGTCGTAGTTGCATTTTTTACAGCCATCCTGTAGTAGGCAGTGTTCTTAAAAATCTGAGGATACTGCTGAAAGAAGATTAGTTTGACTGGTCCGCTCTCAGGGACATTTCAGCCATCTAAGTAAGTAAATAATGCCAGGTTCAGACTGGAGGTTTAGCCCAGTTCTCGAAAGTCTCGAAAATGCAAACAAACTATTTTCCTTATTTTTCAAAATCTAATGGACCCTTAATATCCAATCCTAAACAAGAACTTACTCAAAAATCTTGCCTGATAAGGAATTAAACGCATTAAGCCATATGGCTAAGCCTTAGGTTTAATGCCCGTAAAAGGAATAAACAAATTAACCACATTCCTTCATCCATTTCTTTCGTTCCGATCAATCTTTGACTCTTTGTGGTAGCGGTAAAAATTCAGTATTGAACCAATTATGAATCTTTTGTAGAAACTAATTGTTAATTTGATTGTAAATCGGTTAAAATTTTAAGTAATGCACAACGCACAATAACTTTTGTTTAGTAAACATGTTTTTGACATTTCAGTGAGAGTGAGTGAGATCTAGATCTAGTCATCTCGCTCATTCTCATGGGAAATTTTGAAAACATGTTTACAAACAAAAGTTATTGTGCGCTGGTCATAATGCTGAAATCGTGAGTAAAATGTTTTCTCAGATAAGATTGCTAAACAATATAATTAGATAAATTAATAGAAAGAAAATCTTAAATTTTAAAACCTGAAAATATTTAAATATCTTTGATAATGGAAAGATAAGGATTTTGTGAATCATCTTGCCATGTAAGATCGATAAAGCTGAGCAATATAAGTTAAAATTCACAAGTTCGCGCGTTCCGCAAAGCTGAGACGCTTTGCCATCTTCTTTTATTGTCTGTATGAACCCTTATTACAAATGGTAGGGGAAAGTACCCATGCTTTGCACGGTCCCAAGCTTTACAATGCCTAAATTTTTCGTAGGGTGGAGTAACCACTTATCGCCACTTTTAGGAAAAACTGAAATTAATTTAATTATAATTTTTTAAACCCTTATTTTTAAGTAACTTAAATTTGACACAAAGTTACTTAGATATGTTGTCTATAGATATATCAAACTAATAGTTCCTGAATTTAACGGTGGATTACTTAAAAAAATATATTTTTATTAAAAATTCAAAAATAACCACTTCTCGCCACCTACTTGAAAAGGCCCAAACTCAATTATTTTGGACAATATTATTAAAAAATATATTCAGCGTTGCTTTTTCTTCCCGATATCCTTTTTATTACTCGTATTATATGATTTTTCTTCGATTTAGCTATAGGTGGCGAGAAGTGGGTCACTGGCGAGAAGTGGTGACACCACCCTATGTTTTTCATTAAATGTAACTCGTCTCTTCCATATTTTAAAAACTAGAGGAAAGTGTCTTGTTTTTAAAATATACAGTGCCCGATTTGTAATCCGGATGATTGGGAGACAATGTGACAGATGTCCGCTTCGTAATCCGGATGGATTTTTTGAATTTTTTCAACGTCTCGAAAATATAATACAAAGTTTATTTTTGTAGAAATAGAATAAAAGTTTTAAAGAAGCTTAAAAAGACATAATTAGAGATTTCTATGCTATTATACTTCATTTATTAAACAAAAACATCACAGGATAATTCATTTTCATTGCTGAACACACATGCATAGGGTAGAGTAAGTACTTTTCGCCACTTTAAGAGTTGACACCCTTATAATTCTTATACTTTTTGTCGAAATAAAATGAAATTTTGTGTACAGGTGCTTTGAAGCATTGTCTCTCTATTGAATCTATTTATTTGCGATAAAAATCAATTGAAAATTATACTTGTTTCAACTAAATTCCGCAAGGAGCGCCACTTGTAAAATGCTTGGAAAAATGAGTGGCGAAAAGTACTTACACGGCCGAAAAAGGTAAGTCCTATTTCACCACATCCGAATTTCTTTATTTTTTTTTTGAAAAAAATTATTAAAAATGATATTGGAACAAAGTTCTGTTAATAACAGATTGACTTTCAGTGAAAAAATATCGAATGCTGTACAGCAAAAACATAAAATTATGCAAGACAATTTGTCTGAGCGTTGACAAGTTTATTAAGAACTCCATATTTTTTTGGTGACTGTTCACCTTCTCGAGAATTTCACCAGATATGATTTTCTGATTCGTTAGGCTAGAGGTAACGAAATAACACTCATTTCGTAGTTCCATGAACTCAATTATTCTCTTAAAACGTGATTTTAATTTAGGTGGCGAAAAAGTGCTTAGTGGCGAAAAAGTACTGACTCTACCCTACATGCCATCAAAATTATTTTGAATGTAACCGTCGATAACTCGTCCGGATTACGCCGATCCGGATTAGAAAGCGGACACTGTACTGTGGAGTCATATTTGTTAAGAAACGTAGGACAAATTTAGTCATTGTAAAGCTTGGAACTGTGCAAAGCATGGGTACTTTCCCCTATTTTTAATTTTCTCTAAAAATAGCACCGCTTATAGTATTCCAAACACATAAAGTTTTTTTTTTTAATATTGAACAAACTTTCTTTGGGCAATTGCTCGAAAGCTCTGAAGATCAACGAGTTTTGAGCTATAAAAATTTTATGATTGCTCTAGAAAAAGGCATCGATGCTCTGAAAATAGATTTAAATATTTGAAATTATTCAAATACCACCACAAATAGCTAAAATCGCACGAGACTGTTACCAAACATGGGATAATTTGTGTGATCTTGACATTCCTTTTCCCCAGAGCTTTCATTGAAAGTGCTTGTTCAATGGATTAATTGCAAAATTATTCGAAAATTGCTCTTACATAAGGCTCAGTGGAAAAGGAAATGTGCCAAGGAGGTGCAGAGAAAGCCGTTAGATTGTGTTTCATTGCAATTTCTGCGATGTTTCATGCAACTTTTTGGGATGATGATCTTAGGATCTGGGATACTCTGTGCTGGGGGATTTATGAGGGGAGTTGTTTTTTAGAGAAATTGTCGCTCTGTCGAGTTGGTGGTTTGTAAATGAACCTTATGCAATACCTGTGATGGTCTTGACCTGGAAAAAAATTAACCAAAAATGATCATGTTTCACAGCGATCGCGTGCTCTGCGAAACGAGGAAATGATCGCGTAAGAAAAATCTTGGAGACTTTTGTTGGTGTCCCCATGTGGAATACGCTGGAGAAGTTGAAGAGGGAAAAAAAATTGAGGCAAATTTGCATAAAATAGTATATGATCGGTGTGTGTATTTAAAATGAGAAATGGATCATGCGGCCGAAGGCGGCCGGCCAGACAACTTTTACAAGAGCGCACGATATTGATTGCACAATTTTTGCGTACGACAAAGGCTCACGGCTGGTGGTGGAATTTATTGAGTGATCCAGTATCTTTCCTCCAATTTTTTCTTTCTTTATAGCCTATCCTCCACCTTCCATTGAGATCTTGGCGGTGGACTGAGAAATCCCAAACAGACATCATCGACCGCGACTTGGCTCTTGGCGATCTTTTGTACACATGTTGCGAATTGAAAAATAAGTCATAAGCAAAAAAGAGACACAGTGAAAAGATTTATTTCACTCTAAGCTTTTTTTTTCATGAATTGAAGTCAAAATAAACACACAAAAAAATAAAAACAAAAATGAAGGAAGACAAAAAAAAAGATCACGTAAAAGATTGGCAAAATTGGGACAAAAGTGAAATAATTAAAGTATTTATTTTATACAAATTATCATAAGTAAAAATAATTGTACAATTATTAGTTATTTATGACACTTTTATCACAAGAAGGTAATATTTCAAATGCAAATGCACGCAAAATAATTTTCTCTTTTTGCTGATTTCATTTTGTTCTCTATTTTTTTTTCTTCATTTTGTTTTTTGTTTTGTTTCTTCTTCTTCAAAAAGAATAGTTCTAAATTAAGAGAAAAACTAGTAGGAGCTTAAGAAAAGTATAAAGGTAACAAATAGATTTAGGACCAATTGGTTTTGCTGTGTTGGGAGAAACGTTCTTTGATCGTTTCTTGTGAGTTCCAGTGACAATAATTGCTGGGTGTCTTTACAAAAAAAAAATAATATACAGAAGTTTTTTTTTTCAATTCTTAAATAACAATTACATAGAGAGACATTATATTTAGATTAGCTTTTCATAGAGAGACAGATAGACAAAAAATAAATTTGCAGAAAGATTGAAAGGATAGAGAGAGAGAGATAGAGGAAGAATCTATAAATTAAATTAAAGTTTAACTTTGAGTATCTGAAATCTCTATGGGGGGTTGCTCTAGGCTTTGCGTTTTTCTCTTCTTATCTGTGGAGACTGTGAGTCGCCGCGGCGGACGTCTTACGCCTTCACAGCCCTCTTGGCCACAACTCCGTGCACCTGATCGCGGCTGTTTGTCACCTGTGCGTGGAAGCCTGTTTCCCAGTCGGCGTAGTAGTTCACAGTACGGACATTACCATCGGGTTCAACCAGGGAGTATTGACCCCTGACCACATCACCATCGCGCTCCTCCTTGGCTTCTTTGATGTCACCGGTGTGGGGATCGTTAACACCGTATTCGTAGGCATAACGAGGATGGTCATCCTGAAACGTTACAGAGATAAGGGATGACTATTGGCGAACGGATGATTGAAATGGGATGAAAGTAATCTAATAAAATTTTGGTCAGCTGGAATACAACTGGGAGTAGACGGAAAACTTAGGTCCTTCTTGAATTTATCCGTTTTTCCGTAGAAAACGGAATGTCGAAGAATAAAACGGAGGCAATCAAGAATGGTCTAGGGGCCTCGACAGACCTGAGGGTTAGCCGAGAGACGGCTTAGCGTAATTATATTCGAAATAAAGTTTAAACTTCATTTCCATAATTTTCCACTAAGTCGTCTCTCGGCTTAAGTCGTAAGTGTGTCTAGGGCATAAGTTTTCCGTCCATCGGCACTGCTAATAATCTAAAATATTCGAATTCTGGATTCCTCGGAATTTCTGAGGATTCCTTAAATACCCAAGAGACCCCCTGGGTTCCTAATAGACTTCCTTTATTTCCCAGCGTTACTCATGAGCCCCCGGACTTCTTATAGCTTTCTTGGGTACGAAAACCTCACTCATGGGCTCGTCATCGGTAAAACTAGCTCAATTCCTTGCAGTGGACGACTCCTTACTCCTAATAAGTTTAATTCTTTTTATATTGTAAAAGACCTAGTTCATCCTAACCGTTATGCAATCAAATTCAAGTTGACATGTAAAACGATAGTTACGCTAGTGTTGCGCCCTCTAGTAGGATTACAAGTTAAGATCAGAAAGATAAGATCGAGAATCCAGGGTCAACCTTCATAATTTCCAGATCGCCGCTCCCATAAAACAGCTTCATAGCTTTCGGGCCCTCATGTAAGCTCTCTAGATTTATTTCCTAACGGACTTTGAAATATTTCTTAAAATACTGACCGTTAGTGACAGTAAACCCTATGGGCAAGTTTAATATTCTACATTAGATGAACCAGAACTATTTGAATAGGTGTTTAATAAATAAAAAGGATCCTAAAACGAAAAGAAGTTCCGGCTTCAAAGGCCGGAATCGGAATTATAACAATTTAAACAAACTGTAAATCTTAAATTTACTAGTTTTTACAATTTTTGTTTATTCATATACTTGTAACTCATGCCAGAGCATTCTAAAATTATCATTTATTTGCCAATTTTTGATTTTGAAATGCTTTTGTGATTTTTGATTCTGAAACCGGTAGGAAGATTACTCAAAGGATATGTCATAATTTGCAGGTTACGTCTGGATAACTTATTTCAAGAAAACTGCTCATGTTCGTCTGAACTAAGAGCAAGACTACCGTAATTTACAACTGAACGTATGGAGTACAATATAAGTTAAGTCAGGAAATTCTGTCTGAGTTTCGTACTTCAGTTTTTATTTCTTACCTAACTTTTGTATCCTGTCTTAATTAGATTTCGAAGAAGATCTTATCTAGGTTCATCCTATCTAGGTTCAAAATTTCGGATATATGAAGAAGAGAAACTAGACCAAATTTAACATTTTGATTTATGTTTTAGAATTTAGAAGTCCGACATTTTGATAAATTTTGAAAAGAAACTCCCTCTTCCTTCAAATTAGCTTTGAACCATCTACCGAATTTTAGAACAGGCGTCATCCCAGAGCTCTCCTCAATAAGACCTTCAAGATCACGATACCCTACTATTGAATTTTTAATTAAAAGTCAACTTACGTAGTATTCGAGGTGCTTCTCGCTGACGGTCTTGACGACAGCTGGAGCTGCGGCATAGGCGACTTTGGCGGCAGGGACCACGGAGTGTGTGACAGCGGGAGCAGCAGCAGCGTATCTCAATCCAGCGCCACCGTAATATCCATGTCCGGCATATCCTCCGTAGCCTGCATATCCTCCGTAACCTCCATATCCATGTCCAGCGTATGAGGTATAAGCTGGGGCAGCGTAGGAAGCAACGGCTGGGGCAGCAACAACCTTACTGTATGCTGGAGCAGCGTATGAAGCAACAGCTGGGGCAGCATATGAAGCTACAGCTGGAGCAGCAACAACTTTGCTGGTGTAAGCTGGGGCGGCGTAGGAGACGGCTGGAGCAGCATATGAGACAGCTGGAGCAGCAACGACCTTGCTGGCATAAGCTGGGGCGGCGTAGGAAACTGCAGGGGCGGCAACGACTTTGCTGGTGTAAGCTGGGGCAGCGTAAGAGACAGCTGGGGCAGCAACAACTTTGCTAGCATAAGCTGGGGCTGAAGCGTAGGTGGCAACAGCAGGAGCAGCAACGACTTTGCTAGCATAAGCTGGGCCAGAGGAGTAGGTAGAAACAGTTGGTCCATGGGAGTAGGTAGCGACAGCAGGAGCTGCAACAACTTTGCTGACAACCGGGGCAGCTGTGTAGGAAGCCACTGTTGGGCCAGCATGGTAGGATGCCACAGAGGGTCCAACACTGACACTGCTGTAGGCTGGGGCAGCGTAAGTAGCTACAGATGGTGTAGCCACGAGCTTACTGAAAGCAGGTCCAGATGAGTAGGTGGTGACAGCTGGTCCAGCAGAGTAGGCAACTTTAGCAGGGGCTGCATAGGCAACCTTGGAAACAACTGGAGCAGAGACATAGGCACTTGAGACAGCAGGAGCAGCTGAGTAAGTGGCATAAGTAGGAGCAGCGACGACTTTAGCTGCAGGAGCGTAGGTAGCAACTTTAGCTGGTGCTGAAACATAGGCTGTAGAAACGGCAGGAGCTGAGGAGTAGGAAACAGCAGGAGCAGCGTAGGTGGCAACTTTGGCAGGAGCTGATACGTATGAAGCCACAGCTGGAGCTGAGACGTATTTGGATACAACTGGAGAAGCGTAGGTGGCAACTTGAGGAGCTGATACGTAGGCAGTAGACACAGCAGGAGCTACAACTTTAGCGGCTGGGGCGTAGGTGGCTACTTTAGCCAGAGGGGCGGAGTAGGAGATAGCTGGAGCAGCAGTGGCGTAGGAAACTGCTGGAGCTGACAGAACCTTGGTGTATCCAGGGGAGGAAACGTATGAGGAGTAGGCAGGTCCTGTGGCGTACTTTGTAACTGGAGGGAGGTAGGCATTGCTTACTTTGGCTACAACTGGAGCAGCAGATGCATAGGAGACAGCAGGGGCGGCTGTAGCGTAAGAAACAGCAGGAGCTGAGACAACCTTGGTGTATCCTGGGGAGGAGACATATGAAGCGTAGGCGGGTCCTGTGGAGTATTTGGTCACAGGAGGGAGGTAGGCACTGCTCACTTTAGCTGCTACAACTGGAGCAGCAGTTGCGTAGGAGACAGCTGGGGCAGCAGTAGCATAGGAGACTGCAGGAGCGGCATAGGCAACTTTGGTAGCAATGGCTGGGGCAGCGGTAGCATAAGTCACAGCCGGAGCAGCTACGGCCACTTTAGCCACTGGAGCTGCGGCATATGTTGATACTCCAGCTGTTGATGTGTAGGAGGAGAGGCCAGCACTTGTGGCATATCCATAGCCAGATGGAGCCACAGCGGCATATTTGGAGGATGGAGATTGGTCAGCAAGGACCACTCCAGCTGTCTTGGCGTATGTGACGCCAGGAGTGTAGGCATGAGCACTGTATCCAGGCACAACATTTGTCACTTTAACAGCTGGTCCTGTAGAGTAGGAAGCGTAAGCTGGACCTGCGCTGTAGGCACTGTAGGATGGGCCCACTGAAGCATACTTCACAGCTGGGGCTACACTGAGTTGAACTGAAGGGGCTGGGTAGGAGTATCCCACTGAGTCTCCGTGAATACAGTCTGGTTGAGCTGTGGCCGTTGCTCCAGCAGCCAGAGTCACCACAACGAGGAGGGCTGCGAATGCCTGGGGAATATCAAAAAACTCCTATTATATCGCGGATATAGAAACCTAGTACTTATTAGTTTTATTTTGAATTACTAGGATCCTAGTATTTTCATATTAGGAACTTAGAAACAAATATTTTGGAAAAGTGTAATTAAGCTTTCTATACCTTACAGATGCAATCTTAGCTTAAATGCAAGGATTCTAAATAGCAAAAATCCTAGGTTCCATTACTTATGGTTACAATGATGATGAAAATGAATTTAGGAACCAATCTCAAATCCCTTTTTTGAAGAAATAAATAGAAAAATATTATAGAAATAATCAAGATTTTGTACCTTGAACATTTGAAGGACTATTATCTAGGTTCCACAACATTTGACAAAATGTTCATAAATAAATAAATAGTAGGTTTAGGAACCTAGAATTAACAAGCTTAACAAATGTTTACTATTCGTCGATAGGAAATTAAAGAAACATAATCCCAATTTACATAGAAAGCATCTGTTAGATCCTGGATATTCTCACACTGGATATCTAGGAACTAGGTTCCTTTTTAAATTAGGTTCCAAAATAAAAGCAAAAATTTAATTCAATAATATGATATTTTAGAATGACACTCATTTAGTATTTGGTTCATTTTAGGTTCCCGGATCCTAACTGCCAGAAAAAAACTGTAATATCCAGGTAACTTAGAATATTTCTCACGGCCGTGAATTTTTTATTTAAACTTTGACACCACTGCGGTTTACGTTGGCCGTTAAGGTAGTTCTGAGCACGATCCTCTGAATCAATTAATTCAATATGATCTCAATTGCAACCGAACGCGATCGCTTGAGACATACAGTCCAATTAATTTGAGACAGGTGGAGGAAAAAAAGTAGTTTATCTTGGGATTTTCTGCTGTCGCTGGTTTCGAATTTCATTTTCAATTTTCTCGCTAATTGAAGCCATAATTAAGTTTAGCAAAAAAAAAAACACTGATCACGATCAATGATCCTCGGATTTTCCAGATCATTCATAAACTTCACTGCACTGTTTTTGTTATTTTGGTATTAATCCTTGAGGGCTGCATCCTGCGAGTGACTCACCTTCATTTTCATTCGCAGAGGAATTTAGGGGATGAACGGCACTGTAAGAGGATCACTGTGAACGATTCGCGGATCGCTCGATTTTTCTGCGCACCTCGATGGAAAATGCGGTGTGATCGGAAGAATGAAGAGAGAAAAAAAAGGTGGAAAAATGTTTTGTGAGCTAATGTGTGGGAAAAAGAGGTGTAAAAATGAAGAACGTTTCGAATGGAGCTCTACTTTGTAGAGCACAGTGAGACTGATGGACGGCCAATCCCTAAGATCGCTTTTATACCACAGTCGCGAGATCCGCACATTTTGCCCCATTTGATCACCAGCAACGTCCAGTGGAGCTTTGGAGGCCCCACCGCGATCTCAATTTTTGCGAAGGATACAAACACCGATTTGAAAAACCAGATCGTCGCTCACACACATGCCACTTCTTGGGCAGATCACCAGATCGATCTCTTTCTCTCACCTGGCTCACCTGGTTACATCACTTTTTTCCTCTCGGCTCGCGTCTTGGCACTGGGTGAAAAATTTTTGGCTCATGCAGATGATGGAAAAAAAAACGAGGAAAAATTCATACACATTGGCAGGGATTTTCGACTGAGACGCATTTTCTCAAGCAGAGCAATCGTCATTGAGAATATTTTTCAGTGTGAAAGAATCTGCGATCGGTTACAGGTCCAATTTAAATTGAACTCGATCACTGACCAGTGGCGGAAAGTGAAAGGAATGCGTCAGTGGGGCACACGATACAAGAAAGTCCACAGGTAGCATCCAAAAACGTCTAATTAACTCTTCCTACGCCCAACCAGGCTACACCCTCCAGTCAACATTTCTTACTATGTTGCAAAAACACGGAGGAATCTCGTATGGGGCGCCCCAGCACCAGGCGCCTCCACCTCAAAGCTTTTTTGCTCTGCTGCTCTCACTTGGGATTTATTGAACTTTTATCTGCGGATTTTTTGGAAATATCATCTTCATTTCCCCCATTAAACGTTTTTAAATTTATTCATCATCCTTTCTTCAATCCCTAGCTATTATTCTTCGTATTTTTATATTTGTTCTCACGATATTTTTTTTTTTTATAAAAAGCTCCCTCACTACATCCAACTCACCTGGACATTATTATAATGAATAATGCGAATTTAATTGTACAGATTTCATCTACATTATCTCACGGATCTCACGTAATTTTGTCGTTACGGGAATTTACAGTGACACCTAGAAATAATATAATTAGTACAATTTAGCTGAAATTGTTATTAATGTTCTCCGGAAAAGCTCACAGTTGATGTTCTGAGAAGTTTATCGTGGTGAAGCAACTTGATTATTGCGAAAAAACTAAACTTTTCGTCTATGAAATTACTCTTGTTTAATTAAATCAATTTAATTACATGCCAGATCAATCAAAGTGTCTCATAAATTAGTTTTTTAATTAAAAAGCTAAAAAGAGATGGGTTTAAAATTCCAAAGGAATGTGAATGCACAAGAAACACGTTTTTAATCGAAATTAAAAAGCGAGAAATTTAACAGTAAAATGTTAATGGAAAATTAATTAAAGAACTAGTTAATTAATCGACTTTGGATCTAAATAAGGATTTAGCTTAATCCTTTAATAAAAACAGAGAGTTTTTTTGAACATATGGGGATAAACTCTTTATTATAAAGTTTAAAACGAAATAGCTTGACTTTAGGGAAGACTTTAAGGATTCGCACAGACTCTGGCTTCGAATACTTCATGTTTTTCTGATATTCCTTTGAGGTATTTGACCTATCTTTGGCAGATTTTAATACCTAGCTTAATATTGTGTCAAATTCATTAAAGGAATAAGGGAAAAGTACAAAGTATTCGAAGCCAGGGTGCGTACGAAGCCTGAAAGTCTCCCCCCACACAGGGCTTTGGACTAGAAATCTAATTCAGTTCTTGAAGATCTTGAAATGTAATGGATCATTCATCCATATTCTAAGTTTTAATTTCCTTATGGATCTTCCCTGATAAGAAAATCGGAGAAATTAAACCATATCGTTGGAATGGTATCCCAGCGAGCACCAAATGCTAAGCTTTTTCAAATCAGCTGAAAACATATATTTTTTCAGCTGAGCTCTGCTGACCTCGAAGTTACACTAGCGATCGCAGTGGCAATTAGTCAAAGTTATTCTTTTTCCCCAATCGAGTGAGAGACTTTAATGCACTTGGTTTTTGTCTTTGCTGAGTTGAGTAGAAGCTAAGGTTAACCTTTTCCATTATTACAATTTTATGATTCTTACAATAACCACATTTGACATTAAAAAATAAAGCAAAAAATTTAAAATTCACAAAAATTTTAAAAAATCATATTTATAATATATTTTGAATAATATGTATTCTTAAACCTTTTCCGACCAATAAATTTAATTTTTTTATCTAATTTTATCAAAAAATATTGTGAATTCATTTATAAAAAAATATACTACACCTAAATTAAAATTGCATTGCCAAGAATTCTTGTCCGCTGTGATTTTAGAAAATTAATAACCCAAGAAATTCTTGGGAATTCTCAAGATATTTTGATATTTAATGAATTCTAAATTCGAGAAATATTGAAAAAACTTCGGAACCTCATGGAAATACCAAGAAGATCAAGAACATATAGAATTTAGAGCCTCTATAATTTTTATTTAATGGTATACACAGTCTACTCAAAATTATTTGAAATGATTTCCAACAAATTAGCATATTTTCCTGACTTTAAAGGTATTTAAAAACTCTCTTCTAAAAAATATAAATGCATATCTTTTTAATTTAAAAAATGAATCATCAAATTGAATAAATTTTTCATTTAAAAAAGAATACGTACAGTATTAAAAAAACGATAATTATTGGTTTGTTATTTTACCACGATAATAAAAATAGTTTTTTGCGTAAAAATACGCTTTAGAAAATTTATAATCGAAAATTTATAAATAGAAAAGTGCAGCATATACATTATGCATATGCATCGTGCACGGATCATACATTTATTTCACTTGTAAAATATAAAACATTTTATAACATAAAAAATATATATTTTCCGCATTTGCCGCAACAAACAAAAACGCTTTTATGTAAATTTTTCAACTTAAATTGTGATAAAACAATTATATTTTATTTTGTAGTATCCATAGAAATTTTTTTTTTAGTATTTTTAAAAGGCATTATTGAACTCATTAACTCTTTCCGGACCGCAGCATATACTGTAAGCCAATTTCACTTTTTTTTTAAATCAAAAATATCTTTGCTCAGAAATTACAGTAGACTCTTTCTCAATCGGGAATATGGGGCAAAATGTCATCCGGTTTAGCGATAGAATTGAGCGTCAAAGCCTTTGTAAATTCCACAAAGGGCGCTCAATTATAAAGAATCACGATAAAATAGGAAGAACTACAGCGAATTTGAGCGAATTAGGTTCATAATTAAACGTGAAAATTGTCAACAAAATTCGTCGCCCGATTGAAAAAGATCCGATTGAGTGAGAGTCTACTGTAATTGAGGTCCTACAAAAAAATATTTTACATTTAGACATCCTTATAGTTTGTAATCATTCACAAGAATAGGATTTTTATCAGTTCTGAATAATTAAAAAAAAAGCATTGTTTTCCACAAAGTATTCATATGCTGCTTTGTGTACTCAGAGTCCCAAAAGAGGCGAAAGAGTTAAGTGGGGGAGTCACAAATTTTAAATGGATTTTTTTAAATGCATCTGGAACTTTATTTACCATAAAAAGTTAAAAAAAGTAGAAAAATTCTGTTTCAAGATCAATTACAATAGTTGTGACCGACTGTGAGCATAATACATCAATAGCTGTTCCAGGAAAGATGCCAATATTTAATTGCGAAAATTGAGGAAAATATGCTTTTTGCAAAAGAAAAAACATATTTTTCATAAATAATGAATAATTTTATAACCCCCGACTGAATATTTGCTCAGAAAAAAATATTTTTTTTTTCTCGGGAAAATAATGACGCAATTCACTAAAAAATGCAACATTTTTGGTCGGGAGTATGTTTAATACTCTTATTTGACCATTCTCTATAGGCAGCATACCGCAGCATAATTCCTATAATAATATAAGTAATAAAAATCGTGATTATAATATCCCCCAAGTTGATAAATAATTTCAGGGGAAATTCCAAGTCCATTTTGACATTTTGAGAGAAAAAGAAAAAAAATGAAAGAGAAAATTTGCTGCTAAATGCTTCCTGGCGCCATCTACCGGCAGTATTTAGTTCTGCCATCATCCACTGCGAGCGCTAAACAGTGCCATTTTTATGTATTTGCTTAGCACTTTTTGTTCGAGAGCTGCTGATTGGCCAGCAGACCGATTCAGCAAAAAAATGCTGAAAATCCTATTTTATTCTGCTAACTGTGCTAGCTGGGATGGTCAGTTAGTTATACTTGTTGATGATTTAAAACACGGATTATGACCTATGTTTGGATTTATTCAATTGTTACTTCATACGACGTTTCGGAGATGTTTGTCTCCTTATTCAGGTCTACAAATTTTGTATAAGAACAATTTAAAAACATTAAATTGTAAATTAAATTGGGATTTATCCCAATTATCTCCATGTAAGTGTTAATATAAATGTAATGTGAAAAAATCTTTACTATTTAATGTTTTTAAAGTGTTCTTATACAAAATTTGTAGACCTGAAGAAGGAGACAAACATCTCCGAAACGTCGCGTCGTATGAAGTAACAATTGAATAAATTCAAACATAGGTCATAATCCGTGTTTTAAATCATCAACAAAATTAAACCATATCGTTAAACTTCAAGTTTGAAGATTCTGTTGCAGATTGGCCATGTCAAAGCTTTAGAAACTTAGAGTGTAGTTCAGTCCTGTATTCCGACGGTATGTACTATACAGCTGAAGTCAAAATGGGAAATTCGGTCTACCGCTTTGTTCTTCAATTTGACTTTATTTTTCCCACGTTTCGATCCTGGATGGAGTCTCTTTAGGGAATTATTACATACAAATTTAATTTTATTTAAAATATTATTTAATTCATCCTAACATCGGCTTCAGACTTTAAGACATGTCTTAACTTCTCTAAATTCTTATCAATAAAGACTTTTTGGAAAATTTTACTTAGAAATGGATATAAAGGGCAAAAATCCATTAGATCCTAAAAATTAAATATAATTACCTGAATTTTCAGTGACATTTTGCGGATCGATCGCAAATTGTGAGATCAGGTGAGTTTTTGGTAATTTCCGACGATTAATTCAATAGATGTGGAAATCGGTGAGCGTCGGGTAAGAAGAAGCCATGAAAATTTTCAAATTCTTCCCAAAGCTTTCGGATCGGACTCCAAGCCTTCCTCAGTGGTCAAATTTTTAGTCTTTTCTTGCTTTGTCAAAGGGTCTTTTGGTTCACATTGCATGAGATTTGGGGCACTGCACTTAATTTTCTAGTTATTTTAAGAATTTTTAGCAATTTTTCTCTCTTTGTGCGTCTTTCTTGAGATTCCTTTGTGAGACTGCCAGAAATTCCATGCCCTGTGAACCAAAAGACCCTTTGACAAAGCAAGAAAAGACTAAAAATTTGTCCGAGTCGAAAGCTTTGGGAAGAATTTGAAAATTTTCTTGGCTTCTTCTTACCCGACGCTCACCGGTTTCCACACCGATCAGGTGAGAGTACGTCCTTTGCTCTTGCTTTTACTCATTCAGTTCCTCAGGATTCCATATTGGTACCAATTTTGTTCTCACTTTTTATAAATAATCTCCCATGGCTCCTTAGATATTGTGATCATCTTCAATGAAATCCTCACTTGGTCCGACCATGCGGCTGAGATTTCCAGGAAGGTATTTATCGATAATTACAGAGGACAGTTTGTCCTATTTGATTTGAATTGAATTACTTAGGTTTTTGAGTTCTTCTGGAACTAAGCTATATTTCTGGTTTGAAGACCACTTTATAAGGTGTAGCCTGGACCAAAATGTAGCAAGGGGTATCGAAGATAAAGAATCTGAGGCTTCAAGCTTTGCCATAGAGCTTTAAGCGCCAACTTCTAAGGAGCCAACTTCTTCTCCAGTTCGCCTTTTCTGCATTTTTTTAACTAGCGAAGAAACTTTTCCTGACACAAACAACCTTCTAATGTCACAAATTACCCCATTTTGTAAAATAATTTGTTCAACATTTTTGAACACAAAAACCTTAGAGAAAATGGTTCGAAAGTAAATTGCTCTTCGAGAAAGTAAAAAGAGCTTTAGAAAAATTGTATAGGGATGAGCCTGCATGCTTGAGATGCAAGTAGTTTGAGAGGCGGTGGATTATTCTTTGATTATTTAAATAAACGTAACAAAACACCAATCGAGCTATTTTAATAATTTTCTGAGTTATAATGCCTTAAAGTAAAACATAAAAAAGTGTCTCGAACATGATGAATCTTCTATATGACACAAATTACAAATTATATATCAGGATCATCTGATTGCAAATATCTCAGATCTTCTGAGAGCTCGTAAAATAATTTAAGGAAAGAATGCGCTAAAAAGTAGGGGAAAGCGCGCTACCTTCGGACGACTCAAGCTTCAAAAAATTTAATTTTTTCTCTATGTTCTTTAAGGATTTCACTCATAGCTTTTTTCTAAAAATTTGAGGCACTGGACCAGCTATTAAAATATAATATTATAATGTGCCAAATTTATTTAAAACACATTGAAAAAAATTATTTGTGCGAAGCATAAATCGTCCGAAGGTAGCATGCTTTCCCCTATGTTCGTTGTTTATTGGAATATCACGATAATTAATTTTAATTTTAACTTTAAATAACGTTGAATTTGAAAACAATTTTTTAGTAGAGTCTTTTCTTCATTATTTAAACTTTGTTTTATGCAGATGAGATACAAATATAAAAATATTAAGAACTCATTGAAAAAAAATCATTTAAAGGCTAATTTGTGGATCGGGTTAATTTATTTCAAAATATGGAATCACTTTAACACTCAACCTTCCGGCCGTTTTTGATCGTTTTTCGGTTAAATGACAAACCGCGATAGGGTAAGATACTCAACAAATTTGTCTTGGAAAAGAGCAAAAAATTAAAATTTAAACAATGAAAAATATAATATATGCATATTTTAAGAAATTCATAAAGTTTGATAGTGACATTGTACCGTTTAAAAATGTTTTAATTTCAAACCGGTCAATTTGACCGGGTCTTGGTAGGTTTAGTGTTAAATCAAACAATTGAGCAGGGATTTATTTAAAATTACTTGGAGTGCTTTTAATAATATTTACGTTTTATAAAATTGTGAATTTACTATGTAAAATTAATCTTATAAAATTTCTTTATGAGTTATGAATCTTATTAAAAGAATTTCATGTCTAATTAAATTTGATTAATTTATTTTCTAATTTGATCACCCTACTTGTGCTATATTTAATTTTTTTTTCTAAATATTTAAATACAAGTTTTCGCTTTATTATATTTTTAAAAATTCTTGTTATTTTGTTTAAAAAAATTAATGTTGTATTCAATTGTGTTCTAGTGATTCTAGGAATCAAACTGTTTTGAGTAAATTGATGTGTGCAAAATGTGGATATAACTGATTCATTGATACACAGAAAATTTTCTATTATTACAAGTCTTTTTGAACCTAATTTCTATACATTACAAAATCATGTTCTATTTGTAAAAAGTACAAAAAACAAATGCATCGTATCGTGTAAATTTATACAATTTTTCAAAAATTACACATTTTTCAAAAATTACACAAAAATTAAAAGTCTCTATAACAGTAGACAAGCAACAGTGTAAAAAAACGTGCAATAGTCAATTTTTCACTGTCCACTTAAACTTAATTTACATGTACTTTCAATTCGTTGTCTTTTATTTAAAGAGACAAGTGTTAATGATTTCGATGTCATTCGGTGAGACGCCACCGCAGCCTAATTATGTCGATTATGTATAAATTACACTATAATAAAAATCAGTTGTACACGAATTTAAATGAATAATTAAAATTCCTGCAATTGAAACAAAAAGTTTTATGTTTTTATTGTTATTTAATTGCACACAAAATACCTGCCATCAGTTTTATTTGTGCTGTCGTCTGCAAAATCGCCTAAGGACAATCTCAGCATAAACTCCCAAACGAGTTGCCCACAAAAAGTGCCCCAGCTTACATAAGGAGCATGCCTTATCAGCCTCACTTTAGTCTATGTGGTCTTTTTTTTTGCCATCTACTTCTTGAAATGGTCATTGACTTGCTTGGTCGCTAAAAGCTCCTTTTGATCTTTTGTCATAGTGCTCTCTTTTTTTCACCATAAATCTCCATTCAATGGGATGGAGAAGAAAAAAAAAGATTTTAATTGCAAGTGGTGTTAAGTGTTGCTGATTATTATTTGAAAATAAATTGACGCTTAGAGACACTGCAATCACGCAGATTGTTTATGATTTATGTTTCAACATCGGCCAATGTATTGTGCTGCGTTGAAGAAATGTGTTGGCAATAGCTTTTATTGAGGATTCTTATATAAAATAATTATTAAAAGAGTGCGTTTTAAAAGGGGAAATCGATACTATCCACGCCCTTTCTGAAGCCCATTTGTTTACTATGCAGTATGGTAGACAAAATTATTTATATTTGAAGGTACAGACAGGCAGACATATTTTCTTAAATAAATTGATGAACTTTGTTAAAAATAATAAATTTCTAGTACCTAATTTACGAAATAGAGGATTTCTTTAATTTTTTTTTCATTTTTGTTACAAAATTTAAAATTTAGGGTAAGTGTGTCAAATTTCGGCATAGTTACATGCAACCGCCAAAGTCTCAAGTTTGAAATGTAATATTTTTATTAGAAATTAAATTTTTTTGTTACTTTTTAATAAGGAGTGTTTCTTGGAACCTTGTAGACAGTTTATCGTCTTTATTTTCTCTAAATTCATTCCTAATCATTTTTAAAGGGAATAAAAATGTAGACATAACATTGGTGCCCTATTTCGGCCACCTTCATTCTCATAGTTCCTTGCCTTTCCAGAATTCTTTCAATGTCTTTTTCAGATCATCGTGCTCGTCGAAGCGACATTTTTTTTGTTATTCTAAAAATTTATTATTTATTGCTTTGTTATTCTGAAAATCCATGGATATTCAAAGAACAAAAAATGTGGCCGAAATTGCAAGCTGGCCGGAATTTGGCACACTTTACATGAAACTTATATTCCATTTTGGATAAAATTCATCATTTTGGAAAGGTATTGAAAATCCGAAGTATCTTTTAAAGTAGAATACAATAAAATTCGTGTTAAAAAAAAGTTACATTCTTCTGAAATAGTGTCATAAGCTTTTTTGTGAGCTTTTCCTTGGACAACTTTAGGTCAATTTTACCTTCTAAATCTATCCACCAAATGACTAAAGTTAATTGATTAAGCTGTTTAGACATTAATTAACTCCTCATATGGTGAATTTTATCATTAAACGAGAGAGATACTAGAAAATGTTATCATATGTTATTTTAAAACATTAAATGTACACCTCCTTTTTCGGGATTTACCTCAAAGTTTTCCTGTTTCGCCCCATAATTTCCGCCGAAAGCCAATGGTGCGTGCATTAAATAGGAAAAATACTTTTTTGCATCAGCTGAAAAGAGTTGCGTTCTTATGGACGGAGATAGAAAAACAAGAAAGTCTGAGCGTTTGGCTAATTGAAAAGCTATAAATTTCCTCGCACTAAACCGCCATCGGGGATTGAATGACAAACGCAGAGTTTACAGTTCAATTTCAACGCTTTTTTCCAACCACAAACACTGCAAGAAATAATGCCCAGTTGAGTAATATTTTCAATTCCAATTGATTGAGCATTTTTTTTCTATGATCAAGCCAGAAATTCCGATAAATGAGCAATATCTCAGCATTCATTATCGGTTATAGTCAGAATTTAGATACAGGTTTTATCATTGCAAAAAAATATCGTCCACTGGAGATTTCGAGAAGATAAGGAGATTTAAATACCACTGAAAGTCGATGGCAGAAAATTAGTCCACTTCAATAAAATATTATTTTATTATCTTGTGGTATTTCACAGGAAAAAAATGTCATATATTTGAGAAATTTAATGCAACAAATTGCAACTTTGAAAATCGTACAGATAACTCAGTTTAATGACAGCTGTAATGCTATTTTATCGCCTAAACATTCTTAATAACTTAGCAATTAAAGAGGCTTTTAATAAATGGTAATACAGAGAGTCCTACTTTAGCAAGTGTCAACACATAATTTAGGATTTTGAATTTCCAAAACAGGCTAAAATTAATGAAAATTCTGCAACTTCTGAAATATAAACCACGCCCCCAATAAGATTTGATTTTAATTTTCTCTAAACAATGTTTTAAAAATGAAACGTTGGGAATGCATCCATGATATTATAAAAACTTTCTAAAAAATAGAATAATTTAATAAAATTAAAAAAATAGAAACTATTTAAGTTTTTTCGGAAAAACAAGTTTATTTTTAAGTAATTAAACTATATATAGGGGAAAGCGCGCTACCTTCGGACGATTTATACTACGCACAAATCATTTTTTTTCAATTTGTTATAAATAAATTTGATTCATTATAGTATTATATTTTAATAGCAAGTTGAATGCCTCAAATTTTCATAAAAGAGCTATGGGTGAAATCCATAATGAACATAGAGTAAAAATTGAATTGTCCGAAGCTTGAGTCGTTCGAAGGTAGCGCGCTTTCCCCTATGGCGTCTACGCACTAGAAGAATTTTCGTCGAAGATTTCGTTTTTATAAAAAATTTTGACTTTCTGCTTACAATGATAAGGGAAATTTTCTTTAAAAAAGTTTTTTTTTTCAATGCTTCTAGTGTGTAGACGCCTTAAATCGTAAGAGTGGTTTGTCTAAGGCGACCATAGCAGAGTCTTTCTATAAAGATGTCAGAAAGAGGCGTGTCCTGTAATTATTTTTAGGCGGAGCAACATGGGCTTAATTGAATGTTATTCAAGGTTTTGGTTATTGAAAATTCTAAGGATAAATTTTTAAGGGTAAAATTAACATGACAAAGGGTAACTGCAATCCGTAATACACTTAAAAAGCATAATATTTACACCAGTTTCGGATCAATACTGCAGGATAAAATTAACATTTCCGGAATGTTATTTTAACTTTTTCGGATTGCTCTCAGTGTTCGACATTATCTATTTTAAACACATGCAACAAAGTTGTTTTGACCAAGAATACTTCTAAATGAATTTTTAGATTACCATTTCGCTCCTTGGAACTTACATGGAACCAACTATTTTTTTTTGCGATCTTGATATTTCAATCCACTTAGAAAGAAGGTTTACTAAATTTTCAGATGATATAAGTGATTAAATTTCTTTAATAGCATTTATTTTTATTTTATTCATTTTGATTGCTTGCACAATTTTGCTTGAAGTAACGGGGCACAAAATAAATTTATCATTCAAATTTTTGTGAAACAAAGGACTAACTCAAGCAAGCTGATTCCTTGTCATTCTAATTTCAAGAAAATTTAGAGTGACAATGAGCTAATTCATAAAAAAAACATATTTTGAAAATGAGTTGGCTCCTTGTAATGTTCACGGAGTGATTTATTAAAAACAATTAGTTCTACTTTTATAGTAAAAAATAGTAATTTTTGCTTTTCTAATATCAAATTCTTATTTATTTTATTATTTTAAAAATTATTTAATTAATTCCCATATTTAAGAAATATTTCTCAGAAAGAAAAAAGTGCAAAGAGAAAGGAAAATAAAGTGATTTTAGATGTGTATAATTTTTATTAACATCGGGAATTAAGGAATAGTTAATACTCCGAATATTTTGTTCATCTTGTAAATGTTTTGTAAATATCGCAAGTGATTAAGTTTTATAAATATTCTGCTAAAACTATGAATATTTTTATCGTATTGTTATTACTACTTTATATGATTTAAAATATTTTTTGCTTATATAACGATCATTTTGTAAATATTTTGATATTCTGTTATTTTTGTCTCCTATTACTCATATTTTGCTAGTTTCACAAAGGTAACTTTACTCATATTAATTTTTATTTTTTTGATTTCATATACTGCTATTGAGATACACTATTCAAAGACCGAACATATAAATTGGTTTTTCAGGAATTTTAAATTTAAATTCAAGTTTAAATGCAGTAGAAACATCATAAATTCAAGTGCAAAGTAATAATTTGAAGATATTTGTGGAATATAGTTTTTTTTTAGAGTATAAAAAATATTTTTGAATGCAAAAATTTGTCAGATGCAGGTTTTCAAGGAATTCAATATTTGTGTAATAGCGGCCACCGCCGTCTTAGCGTTGGTCACCAACCTCCAAAGTAAAACGGTGGAAAACTTAGATTGTATGTGCTCTTTCTTAGGTTGTATGGACCATTTGCTTCATATGCTAAATATAAGATTTACGATTTACATATAATAAAAAAGAAAGGCAAATAAAAGATCCCGAAAAGGTTTGGATAAGCTGGCCATTTCCGGTCTCTAGAAAATAGGAAATTCATTTTAGAGAATTATTCCCTCAATAAAGAAGGAGCAATGCATAATACGGCTACGGGATCCCGGCACAACGAGAGATGAAGACTTGGTGGTCCTAGTGGTCAAAGAAATATCGTAAATTTTGTAAATAATTAGTTATTTCTATTGTGAATGATTTTATCTTATTACTAATTAGCAAGTTTTACAAATTTAATTTTATAGACTTTACAAACATTTTGATATAATAATTTTTTTATTACTAATATTTTGCAAATATTGTAAATACAATTTTAATTATATTGGAGAGACAGCAATTCAGGAAGTTAACAGATCTGCCGCACACGGTATTCCTAGGATACTTGTCAGTGCGATCATGGTACCTGATCGGTGTACTCTGGTTGGTGATCACGCACTCGGTCACACTGCCATCGGTGGGATATGTCGATCTACCGGTTCACTCATTAACCATGTGTTTTCACCCCCCTTCAACAATTGTTTTCTTAATTTTACAAATATTTTATGAATACAACGAGTATATTGTTTGTATTACCAATGTTTTGTAAATTTTGCTAATATTATTTTACAGTAATGTCAATATTAAAAAAATACAAATTTAAATTCAGAACTTCAGTTTACCTTCACTTCAGGTGAAATTTGGCTACAATACTGCCTGATGGTATCCTCGAATAGCAAATTATATGTTTTGTTAACTGATCCTTGCAACTGTTTGGAGTAAATATTTTTCTTAGTGCACAATGAATGATATCCGCAGAAAATTTTGTCAAGCTCTGTCGTTGTTTTGTGGGTCACCGATGAATTTGCATGGTGGTTGGGAATTTGTCAAAAGACGCCCCATTAATCTCGTCACGTTTTTTTTTTAAGTTTTTTTTTAAATTCTCAAAAGTCCACACAAACTGAAGAGTTGCGGGTGTGTCACTTTTGGCGGCAAAAGTTCCACACATTTTAACCCGCAGTATTTACCGTAGCATTAGATTAAGTAATAGTGCGCCAAGAGTCATTTGGGAGCAGAGGGAGAGAAATGTAGAGTGGAAAATAAAAGGTGAATATAATAAATTTTATATTTAAAAGCTCTCCTTCGTCCCCTCTTTCACTGGGTGGCTTTCTTGGGGACTCGAAGTAAAGTTTTGTCGAGAATACTGAGACCATGTCCAACACACGCAGGTCGAGCATACAGCAATAAAAGATCGCAATATATGGGCAAATGTCTAAAAACTGGTCTTTTGTGCTTCTTTTTGAACAATTTTTTTTCGTCTTTTTAGCTCACATTTGTTCCTTCTTCGTGGGCAAAAAGTTCAAAAAGTATTTATTAATTGGAGCACATGTGACTTTTTTTTTGGACTTCTTGCACTTAAAAACTCCGCCTGTATTCTCTCTTTGGACAATCTTTAAGACTTGTCGTTGGTCTGTTTATGGATTGCATAATTGTTTCTTGATGGAATTTCGTATATATCACATGGGAAAAAAATTGACAGAGGAAAAAAGGTACAAAAGAAAGACTTTTTGGAGGAGGATTGGACTTAAATGTCCATCGAAGGTGAAAGAGAGTGTGTATGGTGCTTAATTGAAACAAACAGTAGCACATGTGAAGCACAGTCATTTAGACTAATTCAAATAAATAACAATTTAATGACACAAATTTTCACACAAAATGTACCATGAAATTTGCATATCACCACTCTCAATTCTCTTTAGCTTTGGCTAAATCTCCCTCTGTCTCGAAATAAACCAATTTTAGCAGTACAAATGCACAGGTAGACAATCTATTGAATAATTAACATGATCTTGTTGATCGTATTGATGCTGTAACAGGTGCCTTGGTATTCAAATCGCAAAGAGCTCAACGGTCAATGAAAGTCTTATGCACCACAATTAATCTTACGAATATTTATACTCTGCATCCGGAAAAAAGCCAATACCCTCAGGTTGGAGCAAGAAAAAAAGCTCAGTCTTTTACTCTTTTATTTTGAATTAAGAGCACCCAACTAATCTCTCTGGATGATGCAAGATAGTTAGAAATTCCATGACATCAGGGCAAGTGAAATTCAAAATGATAAACAAGGTAAATAAACCTGAAATTTCTATTTGAATACCTGAAAATTGGCTTCAAAGACAAGAAAGAAGGGAGAGCAAGTTATAATTTTCAAAATTCATGAGATTGATAGACAAAAAAAAACCTGGAATTAACTTTGTCATTGCCTAATAATTAACTAAATGCAGAATGTGAAAACCTTGATACCATGATTTGATTAAACTTTATGCAGAACTTATAAAAAAACTGGAATTATAAGATCAATTTTCAATAATAAACGACTTTTATTTTAACAAAAAACAAAGACTTCCTAATTAAATTATTTCAAATCGACGTAAATGGAGCTCCATTAGAAGCTTTTTTTATTAGTCCAGTATGAAAATTATTAGCATCTTGAAAAGGATCTTCTACAAGGTCGGATATAGTAGCATTTTAATTAGAAAGACTTCATTGTATCGTGGGAATATTCTATTCTTAAATCAGGAAGTTAAATTTATATTCATTTTGTTTTTCTATTAAATATCTCATAAGAAAAATTATTTTAAAATCTTTAACTAATTTCAGGGGCCTTAAGATCAGAGCAATACTGTTTAAATTTGCAAAATTTCCTAGTTTATAAGATTTTATAGTTTTTTCCATAGTCTAATTGCATAAAATCAACATAAAATCTATCTAAGTAAAGCAAGGAAGACCTCATGTTGATTAAAATTAATAACTTGTGCAATAATCCTGAAGAATTTAGGGGATAACGGGGAAGATTCTTGCATGAATTTTGTAATATCGCCTTAACCTTTAAAGACCAATTTAAGCGAAGGTATTTAGAAGACGCAAAAGTACGCTGGAGGGTTATCGCATTGAATCGCGGAGAATGGCAAGGGGTGGTGCAAGAGGCCTTGTCCCTCAATGTGATGTAGCGCCACCTAAGTATAAGTAAGTAAGTAAGAATACGCAAACAGCCATTGACTATGCGTTCCCTCTTTAACACTAAAACCTACCAACCGTTTTTGGTCATTTTGGTTGTGGACCGCGGTATGTAGGATATCCAAAAAATTTTTCTTAGAAAAGAGAAAAAATTAAAATTCAAACATTGAAAAATATAGGGGAAGTGCTTATAATTTTGGACAGTCTGCATATAAGCATCGATATCCTAAGTTTGAAGTGCCATATTTTCAATACTAATTGACTTTTCTTGTTACTCTCTTTTCAGAAGGATTGTTTAGAAACTTGGCAAGCTATTTATCATCTCATTTTTACTAAAATTAGTTTTAATACGTTTAAAAATGAATTGATATGTAGAGGTGAATTTGACTCTTATTTTGGACAACTTGGTTATTAATTTTTACAACTTGTCTGTAAATTTGGACAGATAATCCGCCTCAACAGGATGCCCATTGTTCTTCATTTCATGAACCAATCTTACCAAGTCCTCTTCCTGATCATGTAAGGGAAACGTGGAATGTCACAAGAAGCCCAGAAACTTTCCATATCATTCATTAAAGTGAGTTGACTTCGGTAATCCAAGTACTCGCGGATTCGCTCATTCCCTGGCCTTTCCGGGAGCCTTTCAAGACTTTTCTCACTATATCTCGTTCGTAGAGAAGATGCTCCTTTGTTTCTCCAGGCATTTGTCCAACCTGGTCATCACAAAAGCTAAAACTTCACGAAATTTCGTGAGAAAAACACCTGTCCAAAATAAGAATCATCACCTCACTGGTGAATGTCTTAAAAAATTTCCCATTTTTCACACGAAAAATATAATTCACAAGGCAAATCTCACTTCAGGTCAAATGTACAAATCATCAGTAACGTGAATCAACACAATATTCAATGAATATTCAATAATATCACTCAAAAACAGCGAACAAACTTTGTTAGTACTTCACCAAAACTAAATAAGACTGAAGTAAGCCACGAAGTTCTGTCATATTTCTCGTAAGCAATTGCTCACACTGAATTTTCAACAAAGCAATTTCAACTCAAATCATATTCAAATTTTAACGTATTTAGTGTTAAAATATTCCAAAAGGAACAAATATTTAGATATAATTCATTATTCATCAAATATTGGAATAAAAATCCATCATTTTAATCAATTTATTTTTAGTGTCCAATGTTATCCTCAAAGTGTCCAAAATAAGAAACTGGACAAAATTAGAAGCATTTCCCCTATTACATGCATATTTTAAAAAATTCGTAAAATTTGATAATGACATTGTACCGTTTAAATACCGTAAGTAGGGATGACTTTGACCCCTGCGGGTGACTTTGATCCCCTACTGTTCGTAAGCTTTTCTTTAATTCTAATGTTTAAGATTGGTTCTCCTCACCAATCAGACATGGTAGATTAGATCCGTAAAAACCATCCTTAAGTTCTAGAAGTAAAGAAAAGCTGACGAACAGGAGGGTATCAAAGTTATCCCGCATAGGGGGCCAAGCTACCTGAACTTACGATAGGGTAAGAATGCCAAATTTCGGCATAGTTGCATGCAAGCGTCAAAGTCTCAAGTTTGAAATGTAATATTTTAAATACAAATTGATTTTTTTTCATTCTTTCTTCTGAAAGGGTGTTGCTTGGAACCTTATAAAGAGTTTATCGTCTTTATTTACTCTAAAATCATTCTTAATACATTTTAAAATTAAGAAAAATATAGACATAGCTTTGGTGCCCTATTTCGGCCACCTCCATTCTCATAGTACCTTGCCCTTCGGGAATTCTTCCAATATCTTTTTCATGTCATCTCGTTTGTCGAAGCTGCATTTTTTTGTTATTCTTTTGCATTGTATAATCTCTAGAGTACGTAAAATCTAAAAGTTCATGGAAATTCGAGGAACAAAAAAAGTGGCCGAAATTGCATGCTGGCCGGAATTTGGCGCACTTACCCTATATGTGTAATTTTTAAAAAGTTATAAACCGATCAATTTGACCGGTCTTGGTAGGTTTAGTGTTATATCTAACCCCGAATCCACATCCCTATGTTTTTACCGGTGGCAGCCAAAATCCCGAATTTTCAAAATCCTGAAAGGGATGAAATTATATGGAGGAAAATGTTTAGGATCATTTCCTAAGACACAGAAGATTTCCCTTTGCCTCCAGCAAGCGCGGGTACAATCGTGGGAGTAGCTATGACACTTTTAAGAATTCGAGATTTTGGCATTCGGGATTTTGGCGTTCGGGACTTTAGCGATCGGGATTTTGACCGGGACCCGTTTTTACGTTAGGTTGAGATCGATCAGTTTTGTAAGTGTTATTCAATATTGCATGTAACCAATGCTTATACAGCCAGTAAAGGGACATTTCCGCCGTTTGGCTTCGGTGGCTGCTCACTAAGTTGAGACGGCGGCGGACGCATGGTACGGGGAGTTATGCGAAGTTGGATAAATTATTGCCATTATTATTTCAAATACAGATTATTTCAATCTAAAATATCCTTTTATAAATTAAAGCCATCCATTTGATAGTCTCATGATGTAAAATTCGATAAGAAAATCATTTTATTTCCTTCCTTTTTTTCGGCTGACTATCACAATTCCTCTCCTTGTTCCTAGTCCTACCTTCCTTCGGCTTTTCCGAAATCAATGTTTTTATGGATTAATTCGATAGATGGTGTTCCCGCCATGAGTAGCGCGGGAAAGTGACGCGCGCCAAATAATGTCGCTCAGTTGAGCGCTCTACTGGAATTGCGCAACTCCTCCCACTGTCTCAAGTCCCCGCCATAACACATTCCTTCTTCCTCACATCCGGCATCTTCATACCCTCTCTCTCTCCCAAAAAATTTGCAAGTCAAGTGTGTTAAATAAAAAAGCTCTGCCAAAAATCAAGTGTTTTATTAGTAAAAGTGGCTAGTGATTCCACCAAGTGATACCCCATTCAACTGAGCATCATCAGAAGAGCGAACCCAAACATTTGTTGTCCCTTCTCACCGGACACTTAACCCTTTTTTGTGTCAATTCTCTATACCAGGTGAGATTGTGGAGCTTGTGAGAGATACAGTGAGGGCATTTAGAGGGCATTTGTCTAAAATCTTATTCCTTCCCTTTCAAGGTGAGATCTGGAAGCACGAGGAAGTGCATTAAAGGGAGCTTTAGTTCTTATGGTTATTTTCCCTTTTAATTCAAGGTGAGCGAACGATATACACAAACAGATGGGGTAAAATAAGCTAATTGTGAACCGAATTTTACCCAGAACTTTGAGAATTCTTTACTGATGTACATGAACAAAGAGAAAAAGAAGTACAAGACCTACATTTTACAGTACTTCTTCATTTTCTTTTTCTTTTGTAAATATGAAACAGTGAGGAAATTCAAAGATCAGATTAGATTAAGTTCATAGTAGGGCACTCAGTGGGTCAAGTGAGCACTCGTTCTATGATGCTTTAGGTCACCAGGAATTTTTCTGGCGTTGAAGGTGTTCGGATTACATTCAGTGAGCTTCACTGCACTTGATTCCACGGGCATGAGACTGACAACCTCATCCCGTACAAGAAAAAAATAATAATGCATGTCTAAAAATCCTGTTGCGGGAAGGCCTTGTTCCTTCATGGAATGTTGTGTCAGCATTATTATTATTATAGTTAGCCTATTGTACCCTAAACTCTCTAAGAATGTACAAAAATTTTTTTTTAGAAGGATTCAGAGTATTTTCGAAGGCACAGAGACGAAAGCCAAGGAGTGCACAGTAGTTTTGCGAGAGTTGGAGTGAATTTAAATAAAATTTCAAGTAACTTTCGTTCAATTTGTGGAAGAAAATATAATGTTATTGAATGAATCCTTACGTTCAGTAATAACTTTTCCGATTTTAGAGCTCTGTCCGATTGATGGGTATACCGTAACGATTCAAAGGTATCAGGGAGAACTTACTTAAAAAACCCAGTATAAAACCGTTGACGAAAACTCAAATGAACTTGATGTATTTGAAAACTTAGGGTTTATTGTAAATATTTATATAAAGCTAATGTGTAATTTTAGATTAATGACGAAAGCGTAATTTTATTTCATTTTTGTTTTTTTTTTAATAATAATAATGTTGATAAAGCTGTTACAGAATTATTTATTTACTATTATTATTATTTTTTTTTTAATTTTCAAAGTCAATGTTGAAATTTTTGTATGAACTGCCCGACTCTCCCCTAGAGGGGAGTGAGGTTGTTTGGCTAATTTTTTGAGACACTAATCTCTGTTGGTCGAGTGACTCACATAGGCAAGTATAAGAAGATTTATTGCAATGCATTTAATTCCACCTTTTCACACCTCCTCACCTCTTCTTCAGACGAAATTCTGCACAGTTGCATCACGAATGTGAAGTGTGACAAACCGGGTGAGTGATGGAGTCACTGATCGGATTTCTTGCTGAGCCTCTTGTCGAATTAAGCCTCAATAGAGGTTGAATACAGCCGACTTAGTATAGCTCCTCCTGCCCTTCGGCACTTGGGTGGATCTCTAGAGCTCCTGGGTACGAAGAGACATGCTGAACAAGTGTCTGAAGAAACGGAGAAAAACGCGTCTTTGGGAAAGTCATTTATCGTCCATAACAGACTTTCTTTGCATACCTCCAAGCTCGCAGATAAGCTTTAAGTCCAGGGCTAGTGCATAGATATAACACCCAGAAAAACTGGGCGAGGTGAAAAGAGAGATCATTCTGGGTGACTGAATTTGTGTGTCTTTTAATTACAAAATAGCACGCAATTCACATTTTATTGGATGACTGTGAAATATATGCATTTTAAAATGAAACTGCAATGAGTGCAACGATAAATGTTAAAATGCCTCAGTGTTTTAAATGAGTATTTTCATTTGACTTTTGCGATATATTTTTTGAAATTGAGGCATATGCGCCAGAAAATTGAAAGTTGTGCCTTCAAACCCATTTCACGAGATGTCTCATTGCTCCAACTCTACCGAGAGAGCAATATCTATATGCAATCTGTTAATTTTTCGATACATCGTTTGTTTGTTCGTACGTTTGATGTTCGTCACAAATGGCTAGAGGCCAAACGGTTGCAGATATCGACTTGGACTCTTTAAAGACCCCCCTATATAATTCAATCCTTAGGCAAATGACTGGATTTTCTTTACTTCACAAAAGACAAAAGTCTTTTTTGTTTAATAAACAGTTAAATTCAATCAGTAATAAAGTTGAATCTTTACAAATTCTTCAGAATATTTACAAAGTCTGGCATACCTGCAATTAGTACTAAAATTGGTTATAAAGAAAATGGAAGGCACTTCTTTGAAAATTCTAAGTTTCAAATTCAACGAATTTTGTTTACCTTCTGTCCAAATTTGATTTATTTTTCGATAAAATTTGATTTGGTCAAAATAATTCACAATTTCATAATTTGACATTTTGGTCGGCAAAATGATAAATTTTGGTTATCAATGGCTTCTACGGTTTCGACAGACCTTTTAGATCAGGAAAATTTCATTAAATCAAAATTCACACCACTTTCTTTCTCATACGTTTTACATATATCTATTTCACTCTTAAGCGCTCCAAATTCGATTGAGATAAATTGAGTTTGTTGTGATGTTTAAAAGAAGAATAGACATAAAAAAGAAGATTAAAAGAAGATAGACATATACAAAGCATGTGAGAAAGAAAGGGATTTTAATTTTGATTGAAATTCTCCTTATCTAAAAGGTGTGCCGGAGCCATTACAATCGTTAATAATTTTTATTTTATTTTTATACCCACCAATATTGGATCAAATACGATTTATTGTTAATAATTCCAACATTTTTGCTGATCATTTTTTTTGTTTAGCAATTTTTTGCACTAATTTTTGTCAGAAAAAGAAATTAATTTTGGTCAATATGTAAAATATTTTGATAAGTAAAAATTCAATTTTGGTCTTGTACGAAAATAATTCTGGTTAGAGAACAATGACTAGTTTAATGAAAGTGGTTAGTGTAAATTCAATTTTGGTTATTAAAATAGTTAATAAATTAAAAATTTTCAATTAATTTTCTGTACAGGGCAATATTGATTATTTTACTTATGAAAAACTATTTCTTTTAAAAATATATTTTTTCAATTTTAAATCCATTTTGGCCAGAAAAAGAAATAAATTTAGATTAATAAAAGGCCACGTTTGAGCAGATAAAATCAAATTTGATCAGCTGTAAATTGAAAATCAAATTTAATCTTGGAAATTTAGAACTTCTGATTTAATATCTTAGGGCTCCGGCGCACCTTTTACATCCGGAAAATTTCATGAAGTCAAAATTCACATCCCTTACTTTCTTAAAAGTTTTGCATTTGTCTATTATACTCTATCGCACTCTTCTTCTTCTTTTGAACATCAGATCAAATTAAATTTAGTTCAGTCTAATTTTGAGATCGAAATAGTGTGATTGACATTTATTTTTGCAAATCTTTTGAGAAAGTAAGGGGCGCGAAATTTGATTTCATGAAATTACACCGATTCAAAAGGTGTGCCGGGGGCATTACTGACCAATTTTTAATGCTGGTCGAAATTACAGGGTTTATTGACCATTACAGTCTTTTTGTTATTTACTTACAATTTTCATTAGCAATTTTTTCTTTACTGACAGTGTTTTACTAACCGTTTTTACTTATCATTTGACCAGAAATATGTCTGCATTAAATTATTAATATCACAGACTTAGAAAAGCAGAACGGTTTCAGAAAATTTCGAGTAGAAAAACCCAAGTTATCAGCGCGAGCATTCCGCAAAGCTGGGAAGCTTTGCAACCCCTTTTTACTATATTTGCCAATATCGTGAAATTAAATCGCACATTTGAGAATTTTTTCAACACTAAAACTGCAATTTTTCTCTTTTTGAGCAAAACACAAAAAAGATTAAAATTATTATTAGGTGTGTGAGGTGCAGTGTAAGTTCATATTTGCCATGTCGACCGATCAATGAAGTAGCCTTTAAAACTACATATACGCACATTAAGTTTTGCCGCGTTTAAAAATATTTAGATCGAGGACATATTCCACACTCTCGATTATCAATAAGTCGCTTGAACTCTGGGCATTACGGCAGTGATGTTAAAATACATTTCATCTGCTATATATATGAATTTATACATACAATTTATACAGTTCAGGCATTTATTTAATTACAGTAATTGTAAGAGTCATTGTTTTTTGGTTAAATTAGATTCAGTGGCTGCTTTTAGATTATGTCCCAGATGTTTTAATGAGTTTTTCTAAATTGTTCTTAAAATTGGCCTCAGGAGATTATTTTGTGCACTAGATACTTTTTCTTCCTAACCTATAATTTTTGCCGCTTATTCATTATGTTTCAGAATAAATGAGAGTTTAAACAATTTAGAAAAGCTTTCATTCAAGGTGAAGTAGAATAAAATCAATCAGAAACAGGTGCAGACAACCAATATTGAAAACCGTTTAGGTTTAATTAATATATTTCATGTGAACATAGGGCACTAAAATGTCATTGTGAAATGTTAAAGTCTTTTACAAAATATTTGATTTTTTTAATGATTTTTGTGACTAAAATTGCTTTTTATACCTCCGGCACAACTTTTAGATCAGAAAAATTTCATGAAATCAAATTTCACATCTTTCTCTTTCTCAAAAAATTAGATTGAACTAAATTTAATTTGGTGTGATGTTTAAAAGAAGAAGAAGAGTATGAAAGAGTGGAAGAGGCTTATGCAAAATACTTGAGAAAAGGGAGCTGAGCTGAATTTTGATTTCTTGAAATGTTCCTGTGCTGAAATCATTAGTGACCAAAACTATGTTTTTTACCGATCAAATTTGCTTTTTGCTAATCAAAATATTTGTTTTGTGTTACTACTGACCAATATTAAAATTTTGCTCCACAAAATTATAGTATGAGTATACTAACCAAAATTAGGTTGTCTCTTTACTGACCAATATTGATTTTTTACTGGACAAAATAGTTTTTTGAATGATCAAAATTTTTTTCTGACCAAAATGACTATTTTTACATCAAAATTGTTTTTCTTTGTTAATCAAAATTATTTTTTATGCCTTTGACACACCTTTTACCTCAGTATACTTTCATGAAATCAAAATTAACGCCTCTGTTTCTCTTAAACTATTTGCATTAGTTTATCCCATTTTTTCAGTCTTAAAATTAGACTGAACTAAATTTAATTTGGTCTGATGTTCAAAAGAAGAAGAAGAAGAAGAGTGCGAAAGAGCAGGATAGACATATGCAAAGCTTTTAAGAAAGTGAGGGATGTGAATTTTGATTATATGAAATTTTCCTGATCTAAAAGGTGTGCCAGAGCCATTATTGACCAAAATCGATTTTTGTCGCTCAAACCTATTTACTAAATTGGATTTTTCATTCCCAGAAATTCAGTTGAAATAAATTTGTAATAAGTAAAAATTTGACAACATTTGAATTATTCAAATGTTCTTAGAAAGAGTTTTAAATTTATATAAATTATTTTTTAAGATTTTCCAACTAAAACAGATGCTTTGTATCTTTCCTTTCCAAAATAAATTTTAATTGGATATTGTTTTAAAGTTCTAAATTAATCCAAATAAATCTAAATTTAAAACTTTATTGTTGGAAAATTTCAGATGACTTAAATGAGATTCGAACCTAGAATATTTGCATTCTAGAACGAGCGTTTTTCTAATTAGACGATTGCGAGCCTTGCTTTAAAATAGTAAAATATATTAAGAAAAGTGTAGTTCAATTGTATTTATTGTACTATTTACTTGCGGTTTTTGTTTATTCATTCACAGTAAAACAAAATAATAATTTTATCTAATTTTGAATTTACTTATTTTGATAATATATTATTTTTTTATTTATTAAATATTCAATTCTTATTAAATTTTTAATGTAAGATTTATTAAAAATATTTATTCCTTCTTACTGAGAGGTCAAACTAGATCGCGAGTTCTATGCCTCGAATTTATTACAAATAAAACTATCGTGTAATTTAAAATCACTGCATTACAGTTCAGCTGCCCGAGTTGAAGTTTCGATGACAGAGATCATTTGGACCCGACTCTGCGAAAGTATGTGCCATCCAAGGATGGATTTTCTTACTCAAATCTCAGCCAAGACTTACGTCACTTTCAGTGATACCCAACACCTTTGGACCACATGCTCTCTCAGGTGCTTTTTCTTCTTGCCCAAGAACGCACACCTTACCGGTGAGTTTGGTCCAATTTGCGAGGGAGTCATGCAGAAATTTTATTGAGCAATTAAAGCCATTGCAATTAACACAAGACAATAAAAATTGCCACGAGAAGCAAGAAATGAAACGGAACTCGATTAGTGACTCATTTAGTGCAATTTCCCTCAAGAACTACATCAACAATTAATCACTCGGAGCTATTTAGCCTCGACATCTGACTGCACAAATAAGTTCAAGAATCGCTGTTACAGATGCCAAAGACAAATACACCTTGATGATGATTCTATTTGGGAGATGAAAAATTCCTTTAGTTCATTTTTGGATTGAAAAAAACAACAGTGATATACCTTTATAAGCTTATGGTTGTTAAGATTCTTTAGAGGTAACTGCGGATGTATAATATGTTTTAGATTTGGATTTTCAATATATTTAAAATAGAAATTAACTTAAATAAATTAAGAATTAGAATATTTGTGATAAATGGGAAGGTTCAACGACAAGCGCAGAAAGGAGGTCTATATCTAAATTTATGAATTACGAACTTTTATTCTTAGCTATGCTCAGGGTTCTGTCGCTCATTTTATATTACAGGGGCATAACTACATGAGATAAATCCGAAAAAGTTAAAATAACATTCCGGAAATGTTAATTTTACCCTACATTATTGATCCGAAATCAGTGTAAATATGGTAAATATTATGCTTTTTAGGTGTATTATGGGTTAAAGTTACCCCTTTTTCATGTTAATTTTACACTTAAAAAGGTGTAAAATTAACATTAAAATATGTTGATATATTTTTATACCTAAAAAGTGGTAAAGTTATGGGGAAAAAAAGTTAATCGCAGCCTCTTTTTTCTCAGTGTACAGCGACACCTTGAAAACTTTTACCACTATCTCCAAAAAATAAAAAAAAACATAAAAAAGCGTTAAGATTTAGCGTTTTGTCCTTGTGAACGGTGTATACGGACTTGTTGTTTTCCCTGATCATCTTCTACTAATAGCACTAATAGTGAATAGAATTTATTTTTTGCTTTGCACAAAAATAAGACGAAAAGTACAGAAATGCATTCAGAAGATTATGAACCAGTTTGCCTCAAAGTTTTCGAGATATTCAACATAAAATTCTTCTAAATCACTTTTTACGAATTATCCTCTAACTTCTTTAAATATTGGAATGATTTAAATCGGAGAATGGTTCTGGGTCTTAGGAGATCTTTAAAATGGTTTATACATTTTCTCATATGCTTTTTTTTTATTTCGACCTGTATGGAATTTTGGCTCTTCAGGATTTCGATCAATTCGGGATTTTGAGTTTTTAAGATTTTGATCCATTCGGGATTTTCGCATTTTAGGGTTTCGATGTGTTCGGGATTTCGATCCATTACGGCTTTTGATCTTTCGGGACTTTTGACTCACCTGGGATGTCTGGGATATTGGTTCTTCAAGATTTTGATCCATTCGGGATATTGATTTTTCTGGATTTCGATATGTTCGACATTTTGTCTCTTCAGGATTTTGACTTTTCAGGTTTTCGAGTCATTCGGGATTTTGGCTCTTCATGATTTCGATCTGTTCGGGATTTTGGGGATTTTGACCTTTCAGGATTTCGACCCATTCGGAATTTTGGCCCTTCATGATTTGATTTGTTCGGGATTTTGGGGATTTTGACCTTTCAGGATTTCGAGCCATTCGGAATTTTGGCCCTTCATGATTTGATTTGTTCGGGATTTTGGGGATTTTGACCTTTCAGGATTTCGAGCCATTCGGAATTTTGGCCCTTCATGATTTGATTTGTTCGGGATTTTGGGGATTTTGACTTTTCAGGTTTTCGAGTCATTCGGAATTTTGGCCCTTCATGATTTGATTTGTTCGGGATTTTGGGGATTTTGACCTTTCAGGATTTCGAGCCATTCGGAATTTTGGCCCTTCATGATTTGATTTGTTCGGGATTTTGGGGATTTTGACCTTTCAGGATTTCGAGCCATTCGGAATTTTGGCCCTTCATGATTTGATTTGTTCGGGATTTTGGGGATTTTGACCTTTCAGGATTTCGAGTCATTCGGGATTTTGGCCCTTCATGATTTCGATCTGTTTGGGATTTTGGGGATTTTGACCTTTCAGGATTTCGACCCATTCGGGATTTTGGCTCTTCAGACTTTCGATCCACCCGGGATTCTTGCTCTTTAGAATTTCAATTTGTTAGAGATTTTGGTTGTTCTGAATTTCGATCAATTTGAAATTTTGATCTTTCCGAATTTCCACCCGTTCGGTATTTTGGATCTTCGAGATTTCGATCTGTTCAGTATTTTGTTTCTTTGGAATTTTGTCCCGTTCGGGATTTTGGCTCTTTATGCCTCCTTTTAGATCTATAAAATTTCATGAAATGGAAATTCTCATCCCTTTCTTTCTAAAAAGATTTGCATGAGTCTATCACACTCTTTCGAACTCAAAATTGAACTGATCTAAATTTAATTTGGTGTGATGTTAAAAAAAATAAGAAGAGTGTAAAAGAGTAGGATAGACATAATGTAACGTGTCCTCGAGACGACCGGTTCCTCGACTCGACCGGTGGTCAATATTTGAATGTTTTATTGGTGAATTTCTATAAAATTGTCACTGATTCGTATTTATTTATGGAATAATTGACTAGATCATACGCCAAATATTAGTGCAAATATAAATAAATTGAATAAATAACTCTACCGGCCGAATTGAGGAACTGGTCGACTTGAGAGTATTTTACCTTATGCTAAACTTTTAAGAAAGAAAGGAATGTGAATTTTGATCTTACTAAATTTTCCTAATCTAAAAGGTGTGCCAGAGCCATTAAGATCACGACCTACTTAGAAATTTTATCTTTAAGGATTTCGGCCTCTTTAATCTTTCCGGATTTCAACTCGTTTTGGATTTTGGCCCCATTGTGATTACAATCTATTCGGGATTTTGATTTTCCAGATTTCGATCTGCTCATGATCCAATTCGGATTTTGTCTTTTCGTTTTTTCAGGATTTCAACCCGTTCGGGATTTTTACGTGAGACAGTCTTTCAGGATTTTGCTAGGGTCAAAATTCGGAAAAACCGAAATATCGAATTGGTCAAAATCCATCATATTGATTTATGAGTATCAGAACCGTTTGACTATAAAATTTGGGCCTGATCGAATGAGATTGATTTCCCTCTTGGTCAACATAACCTGTGATTGTAAAAATAGTCCCCCATCTCATAGAAATGGAGCACTATTTTGTATTCAATACTTAGTCACTGAATCAACGCTTTTTTTCTCAGTCTCAAATTGACTTAATTGGGAGCTTGTGTGAAAAAAGTAACAAACTTGCAAACACACCCAAAAATAACACATTTCACCTTGATGCTATACCTCAGTGCGATAGATTACAAATTGTCTTGGGGCCACAATAAATTCATCATCAGCCATGATCACCACGGGGAGACTCTCGCGAGATCCGCCACATTCTGCACCGTGTGGGAAAATTCCCTTAAGACCACACCGATTTGCAAATTGCTGCTGAAAAACGAGCTGGAAAATTGGATGGTGGTGGTCCAATGAGATTCTGGATAAAATTCATGCCAGGCCAATGAGAAATCTCACTTTTGATGGAATTTTATGGCACAATTGCACTAATAATATTGGAAGAGGTGTCATAAATCTCACGGTGTAATAGTATCATCAAGACATAGAAACTATTCATTTTAGAGATGACTATTTTATGGGTGTTTTACACTATTTACACGCTACTATTTGTGTATAATGATTTTTCTATTTCTGCATGAAAATTACACTGTACACCAATAAAGTAATAAAATTGTTATTTCAATAAAATATTGCCATTGAATATTCATTTCTAATAACTTTGGATATTTTCATTACGATTGGGAGGCTCTTGACTCTTAATACATTTGATGGGATTTTTTTGTTATGTCTTTGGTGCATAAAAACGATAATAAAAATAGAGTTTTAAGATTGAAAGCTGTACATTACTTGTGCTAATTTCAAGGAAAGCTCTTTAGCTAAACGGAACTTGTAAAAGTTGATGATTTTTTTTAATATTAAAGATTAAGATTTAAGGGTAAATCCGTTTTTGAATTACAAAAGAATAGACAATGAAAACGGTCAAATATTCTTTAAATAAAAATAAGATAAATAAAAGGAAGATGAATTACGGGATCGTAGGGGAGCTTTACTCAAATTTGACTTTAGACTTTCTTTCGAATTTGTTTAATTAACATCTAGAATTATTTTTGAAATGAATACTTAAGGAAAACGTACAAAATTTAGTAAATTAGAGGAAAAATAATAGGGATATCTTCTGGTACGATTTTGTAAATAAAGATTTAATTTGGATGGTATCTCAGCATTGAAACGGGATCAAGAGGGCTCGAAATACTTCTGATTTATTCAGGAATAGGGGAATGTAGGCATGGTTCGCACAGAGTGAACCTTCAAACGATGCGAATTTTCTCTTTGTTTGCAAAGAGCTAAATCGTTAAATCTTACCCATACGATAGTTCATTATTAACCTCATAGGACGACACGAGAAATGGTCACCAGGTCTTTGCAAACAAAGAGAAAATTTGCATCGTTTGAAGGTTCACTCTGTTCGAACCATGCCCACATTCCCCTATAGTCCATTTCTGGTTGAACCATTGCAGCTCAATGGCACAGCAATTGTGAATTATGCCAAGTTCTAGAAGAAAGTTAAATTTGCAAAATAGGATCAGTTATGGGACGGCTTGCAGGATTCGCACATACTCTGGCTTCGAACACTTTAAATTTTCTTCATTCCTTCAATCCTGTTTTCCCAGAAATCTTAGATCGAATTCATTAATAAAAATATGGGAAAGATATGAAGTGTTCGAAGCCACAGTATCTGCGTGCGAAGCTTCAAAGCCTTCCCCTACTAATATGCAATTCCGAAATTCTAATGTAAAAGACATCCCCCAAAAGAATCACAGCTCAAGTAAACTAGCCCAAGGTTTGTATTGACTTTTTGGGATAACAATTTCATAATGTGTTCAATTAAGCAGCAAGTGAGTGTTGTGCAAAAATAAATAACCTAAAACATATTTTGTTGGAAAATATTTCCAATGTGACAACATTAAAATGCATTGGAAATATAAATCATGGTATTAATTGTACTATCACAGATCGATCGTGGAGAAATAAAATTTAATTAAACTCCCATACTTGGGGTAATTTTTCGTGTTGTGGAACCCTCTAAGAGAGTGAGAAGGAGGTTTATTGAACAAGAAAATGATTCATTTTTATTGGCATGTCACACAATTTCATGTTGAGTGTGGTTACATAAGAAAGAAGTTTGTTAAATTAATTTTATTATCTCAGCATCGATTTTAAATCTTTTCACCAATCCCACAAAAATAAATTCACCAGCAAAATTATTCTGATAACTCACTCAATATCTCCAATTCCCTTTTCCTTGAACTGCCCCCCCCCTCCCCCAAAAAAGCTAAAAAGCAGGATGATCTAACATTGGTACGTAACAATTATAGAGATACTTTTGCACTTAGGACGGCATTTTCGTCTAATAAATAATTTAATTTTCTGCACACGATCGACATTCGAACATAGAAGCGTGGGCCGATCTACGATGCCAATATCAAATCGCCACGACGGCCTATTCGCCTCAACAATTCAAACTAATTACATGCAAATTATCTATCGATAAATTACATTGTCTCAATCGATTGGTGATCAACATTTTGTCTTGTATATGTTTTTAGAGTGAAACATGAAATATTTGCCTCATGCACAAATATCTCCGCGAGATTCTTGTAAACAATTCGCGACACTGACAACAAGGAGGTGTTATCCAATTATTAATCTCTTTCTCTTTCAATTTACTTTAAAATAAACATTTATTTGGAGCTATTTTTAGCAACAAAGAAGCTAGGTTAGATCGATGCTGGTGATGCTGTGCTGATTGACACATAAAAGCTCTCCTCCGGCTTTTGTGCGGGTGTTTAATCTGCATCTCAAGTATCACCATTTTCCACACCTACGTACAGTTTATGTGAATTTGATATGAACAATAAATTTTCAGTGAGAAATGTTATATGAGAAATTGATTATTAGTTTTATAGGATTAACCCGGCGCCTCCACTGCAAAAAAAGCTCGTCAAAAAATGCAATGAGAACGTGTAATAACTTTTTACTATTTACAATTAACGGTTAAAAGTAAAAAAGAAAATCAGCAAAATTACAAAAATAATTGATTAATTACCTTGTAAGTTATAGCTTGGAAGAAATATCTATCTGGTAATTTGAACAATAATATGATTTTACATGGAAAACCTTAAAGTATCGAGATTTATTTATCTAATGTGGTATTGCATTCAATAACACAACTCCAATACCAGAACTAAAATTTTCCTAAAAACGCGTCTTGGTTAAAATTCCGAAAGCCAAAATCCTGAAAACTAAAATCGTGAAAAGCCAAAATTCCGAAAGCTAAAATACTGAATTCTTAAAAGTCTCATACCTACTCCCACGATTGCATACGCGGTTGTTGGAGGGAAAGCAAAATTTCCTATGTTTTGGGAAATTCTTCTTATCATTTTCCTCCGTATAATTTCGTTACGTTTTGGGATTTTGACCCTTCGGTTTTTCGGTTTTGCGGGATTTTGGCTCTTCGGAATTTTGTTTTTTTTTTTTGGATTTTAGCGTTCAAGAATTTGTCCGGCACTGATAATCAAAAAAAGAACATGGTATAGAATCAATACCACAAAAAAGAACTCTAAATCAATACCACAATACCATGGAGTCAATACCACATTATCCTAAAGTAAATATTAGAATTGAATAAAATTAGTGTCATTATATCGTAAAATTGAAATCAATACCAAGAAAGAGTCAATGCCAAAGTACTTTAAAATTAATAATACAATCCAATGGAATCATTCTTGAATCCCACTAATGTCTTTACTCTCTGAAGTATAATCCATTAGTATCAATACCAGAATATTCTGAATCCAATACTGCAATTTATGGGATAACATCAATGCTATAATAACCTAAAAACAAAATTATAATGACGTGGAATCAATACCACAGTACCTTAAAGTCAATACCACAACTAGATAAAATGAATACCACAAATCCCTCAAGTCTATATTGTAATTGGTTAAGAATTATTGAATATAGTAATTCTGGGAGAGATGGGACAGTGGGAGGTACAGACCACTGAGTTCTCTGCTTACATTACTTGCACGATTGTCATCTCGTTTGACCTTTAACATTCTAATGTAAGCCCCGCTGTACCCTAGAATCAATACCACAATCTTATATAATCAATACCATATTACTTATTATTAGTGATTCCAAATAACCGGGTTTTTACGATAGACGGTTAACCGGTTTTGAACGGCTCTGAAACCGGTAAACTGGTTTTAAACCAGTTTCAAATTTAAAAAAAAAAATTTAAAAATTTAAAACCAGTTTTTCGAAACCGGTTAACCGTTGTAGTTAAATTTAGTATATTTATCCCTCCATACGGAAAGGTATCTTATAATACGGAAAAACTTCTCACTTTTTAAATATTTAGCATAACGGTAGCAAGTGCAAAAAAATTTCCATATAAATTTAAATCAAGTATGAGAAAGTGACTTCAAATTTCAGGCAACTTGCCAGAGGGTTGGTTATTGGAATCACTACATATCAACACCACAAACATGCTAATTCAATATTAGAATAAGATCAGGTCAGTACCAGAGTATTCTAAAATCAATACTATAAAGCTATAGTATCAATATCAGAATATTTTAAATGTAATACTGCAATCAATTGAATAAAATCAATCCAATAATAATCTAGAAACAATTTTCCAATGGCGTAGAATGAATACCAGAATGCCACAATTCTTTAAAGTCAATACCTCAACTAGGTAAAATGAGTACCAGAATTTCCTACAATCAATATTGGATTTTCTTATGAAGTTTCTGGGAAAGATTAGGCATTAAGACTTTGCCCTCTGCTCACATTCTATGCACGATCGCTATCTCGTTTGGTTTATTCATAATCTTTAATATTCTAATATAAACCCTTGTAACGTAAACTCCATGCCACAGTCTCTTATAATCAATACCAGAATACTATGTAATGAATACAACAATGATAGAATCAATACCAAAAATATCCTAAATCAATCCTACGATATGATACGAAGATGCTCTGCGAAGATCCTATGAAGTTGCGATATGATCTATCTAGAATCTTACTAAAATCTAATAAGTATCAATACCTGAATACTCTCTAAATCAAATACCCAAGATGCGAGTGTCTTGGGTTCGGGGGGTGACTACCCCCTGCTGTAGTAAGCTTTTCTTTATATTTTCCGCTTGAGGATGATCTTCACTACCGATTGGACATGGTATATTGGATCGATACTGCAATGAGATTATATCAATGCCACAGGAACCTCAGAATCAATACCACAACTATATTATATACAAAATGAATACCACAAACCCCTTAAATTAATATTGGATTTAATTAAAAAGTAAATAATGTGTGGTATTGAAAATAATGGCAAGATATATAAAAGTTTATCCACAAATATCGTAATATCGAAACTCAGCTGATAGTATAGTCTTTTTGGTATTAAAAATATATTAACAAAAAAGTGTTTATGGGATAGATTCCGGAAAATTTTTTTCTCTATGTGAGAATTTTTATATAAACCTAACATGATGGCTTTTTGTAAGTACAAAAGATTATGTGAATTGTAATACATACTGCTAGGTAAATTAGAACAGCTTTTTGAAGAGTTGTCTTAAAATACGTAGGAAAATTCTAGGTGTTTGTTTTTCTCCTATCCACAAATACCCTCTAAATCCCCCTGCCTTAATATTATGCGGTTATCTGTTTCAAAATGCCCTGTTTCAAAATATATTCGAAAATTTTAAGAGTGTTTCTACAACTGTTTCTTTTTAATAACCAACTTTTCGGTAGAATAATAAAACTGGAATGTTTCTTTCTGCAAAAAGTTGCAGCATAAAACTCTTTACAATCACTGGCGATCGGTGATCGTGGGCCAAGGAAGCCCTTCATGAGATCATCATCAACCGCATTTCTCTCCGTCTCGGTCTCACTGGGTTTTTGGTGTGAACCTCCATCCAGCAAAAAGACAACGATGGTGATCCAGTTTCGCGACTTATGGACATTCAAGTGACCTCCTCAAGTGACTGACTTTTAATCTGCGATCGGTGTGTAATTTAATTTCTTTTTTTTTGTCGCTGAGCTCCCTGTCTCACGAGGAAAATGAACGATGTCAATTGCTCTTGTTTCTGCGGATGAAGCCACACACTGGCATTGATCTAACAAATTCGATTCCATTGCATAATTTTTGTATTTTATTGAAATTTACAACCGACCAATTCACACTTGTGGCAATTTAGTCGGAGTGCAAACAAGGTTAATGAGTACAGGAGCATAAAAAAACCTCTTGAGCCATGAGTGAAAAGTTCTTCACTGGAATGTTGTCCCATTGTGGTGTCCACTAAATCATTTACTTAATGGTATCATCGAGTATTCCCTCGAACTTATTTTTTTCGCACCTCTCTTGGGGGATCATTGGAGATCATATTGCGATCACTGATCGAGTTTCAGCAGCTGTAATTGTGTTTTATTGCTCAAACTCACAGAGAGAGCACTATATACATGCAATCCCTGTAAAATGTGTTTAAAAAAAAACATAACGTAACACTCGTAAGGCTGATTTTATCTATCCGTCTGGTAAAAATTCTATAAACCAAAAGGTTTGGGACAGCGACTTGGGGTCACCATGCCACAATATCACCATTCACCTCGATAATTCTCAATAGGAAGAGGTGGGGCTACTTTGAGCTGTGGGGCTACATTGTTATACGATTTTTTCACATATTTCCAAAGGAAACTGTGTTTTAACATAATGTAATTTGCATAGACAAAATAATTGTGGATCTAAATAAAATAATTGTAAAGATCAGCTTCATTTAGAAATATGCAAAAAAAATCGTATAACAATGTAGCCCCACAGTTCAAAGTAGCCCTACCTCCCCTATAGCCTTAATTTTTTATTAATTAGTCCCCTTCAATATCATCGAATCAATATCATTCAATATATCGGTCGATCTATCTTTTAATAATTTTTGTGTTTTATTTTCAGAAAGGTTGAACTGTACAGGTTATCCAGGCGAATATTTCTATCATAATTCGTATCGTAGCGAAGGTGGTGATTTCTAGGAGCGAAAATGTTCATTTCACGCAATTTATTATTGGAGTTTAGCCCTTGTAAGCCGAAAATTGTAGCCTGTAATACGGACTTTAGACCTAAGGCTTAGCCATATGGCTTACCTTCTCTAATTTCTTATCAATCAAGATTTTATAGAAAATTAACACTTAAGATTGGATATTATGATCAAGTGATCCATTAAGTTTTGAAAAATCAATAAAATTGGTTGCTATTTCGAAATTTAAAACCCTCGGGAACTGGGCTGAACCTTAGGTCTGAGCCGGCATAAGGGTCCAAATAGACTTAGGTTGATCATCGAGAATATTTAGCCTGTAAAATTTGGTAGTAATGATTTATCCTAAACTTTTATACACCAATGACTTAGGATCATCAAATAGAGGTCCATTGCATAAATTTCCTTCACATAATCCTTTAGTGCCAAATTTTTCAGTCTAAATATTCTCAAGGATCAGCCTGTGTCTATTTAGGCCCTAAGGGCCCGATTATTTTGAAAGTCAGTTGCGGTCTGTTCAATCTGTAATTGGCTTTCAAATAACAGTCTTTTTAATTAAGAAACAATGTAATTAAATTAAGAGAAGCGCCTATCAAAAATGCACCTCTGATCATCAGGTTTGCAGAACAGATTGCCTCCCTGAGATAAAATGGATTTATAATCAAAGGTGAGCAAGAACCGTTTGAAACTGAACAAACGTCAAATGAAAATTGTACGTCAACGGTCAAAGCGCTACCTGGATAAACTTATTTTGACGTTTATTTGCTTTCAAACGGTTTTTGCTCATCCCTGTTTTAAATAAATAGTAGGGGAAGGCTTTCAAGCTTCGCACATACTATGGCTTCGTAAATTTTTCAAAAACCCGATCGAAAACCGATTTTTAGTTTGACGTACTATGAGGGGGTAACCAATAGTCTGAATTTCCAAGTACTTTGAAGAGTATTATAAGTTCCTATCGCTCCTCGAATTTCTTTTGCTGGTTCTACAGAGCACTCAATGAGTTGCCAACCGTTCCCTTAGGCCGGCTTCAGACCTAAGGTTTAGCCCAGTTCCCGATGGTCTCGAAATTCAAAATAGCAACCAATTTTATTGGTTTTTCAAAAATTAATGGATAACTTGCCCATGTTGACCAATCTTATGTGATAATTTTTTCAAAAAATCTTGATTAAGAAGAAATCAGAGAAGTTAAGCCATATGGCTAAGCCTTAAACGAGCTTCAGACCTAAGTCTTAGCTATCTGGCTTAACTCCTCTAATTCCTTATCAGGCACGATTTTTTAAGGAAATTGTTGTTTAAGATTGAACATAAGGGCAAAAAATTTATTAGATTTTGAAAAATCAATAAAATTGCTTTGTTATTAAGATTTTTGAGGCTTTCGGGAACTGGGCTAAGCCTCCAGTCTGAAGCCGGCATTAGGTCTGCTGAAGCCCGTATTAGGGTCTTAAGTATTGGATTCGTATTCTACTTGGTTTTCCACGGCTTTTCAGATGTTCTCGTTGAGTTTCCTGTGGATTTATCGGGTTTGACAGTTGGATTGGTTTAAGTCCTCTCAATGAAATAGCGGTAGCATAGACTTCAAGATTTCGAGCATTCAGCAATATGCAGGTCACTTTGCTACCCCTCTTCTGGCCACTTAGGTCATTGGAATGTGAACAGAGAGACGTGCAAGAAAAAAAGCGCTGAGATCATTGGACAAAAAGAAATAAATAAAAAAAAAGTGTCCAAGATGAAAAATCAATAAAATTTCAAGTTTAATCTCAAATGTTGGTGCGATTTGATTTTGCCGATGGGAAGGTTTTCTCTCTATCTCACAACTCTAAAAATTGCTCAATATGATGGTGGAAAGAGCTCCGTCTCTAATTGTCCTGTGAGTGGCAAATTGCAGTGTCTGAAGAAAATGTGGAAGTGATCTGTTCAATTGGTGATCTTGCGATAAAATAGATCAGCTAGATGATCGCGTAAGACATCACGCGGTAGCTGTGAATGTTTTTGCGTGGTGAAACATATCACAGGGCAATTACTTTAATAATAGGCTCGCCACTTTTCACGTACCACCCCATCCAAAAACCTTTCTATACAATGTCGTTTGCTGGACTAACAACACTCCAATTCAATTCAAACAACTATTTAACTCCCATAATTCTGTCTATCACTCTTTCACTCCCCAAGATACGTGATCAGAAAAATAATACACTCTTTTACCTTTATTTAGAAATAACAATTTTATCAAATTGAAAAAAGGAACAACAAATTTCTACAATAATAACTTCTAAAGCTAAGTTGTGTTTTAAATTAAAATATTGCACTAACCCTAATCGCCTGTGCGATCTTTCACCAATTTACGCTGAATAGTAATCAGAGTTGTATCTCGCGTAGATCGGCACGATTCTTACGTTATCCCTCGAAAGCATGGTCTGAATCATCCTCGAGGATGCTACTCGCTGTTCGTTGGAGTCATCCTTGGGAAACAGTACGGGTCCTTCCTTCCTGGAAGGCTTGTCCACGGTCCTGAAGTAGCTAGAATACTCAATCCTCGGAGCTTTGTACTTGGATGAGTAGTGTTTGTATCCTGATGTTGAGTATGATGGTCTCACTGGTTTTTTCGTCCTGTAGACAATGGGTTTGCTGATAAGAGCTTGGGGTTTGTTGTAGGCAGGAGAGTAGATCTGATTGAGGCGTGGCCGTTCGCCACCCGGTGGGAATGGGTATTTCTCCTCAGGCTCATGATACGTTGGTTTCCAATCCTCAATGTACTGACGATATTTCGAGAGATCAGGCGGATTTTTGCGTTCATAATCACCATGATCAATATAGATAGGCCGGTAGTCTCCACTGGCTTCGTAGGTATAAGTCTTATGACCAGGTCCATCAGGTCGAAGCTCGATCAGCTGAGGTATTGTCTTGATAGTCTTGGCTAAATCTACAGGATTCTTCCCATAATCACTTCCTCTCAAATCTGAACTCAGAACAATGTGTTCCTGATCTTTGCTGTAGTGATTGATTTTCGACTGGGACGATTCGTCGTCTTCAAGGTAGGTGGATATTGGATGATCGTAAGTTTCCGATCGAGAATTCCCCGAAGGATCATCATGAGGATGAACATTTGGGCCTTGAGTCTTCACAACTGCATTGAATCCATTGGCTGCATCTGCGGTATAGTCCACAATCCGGATGGATCCATCAGGCTCTACGACGCTGTAATGACCCTTGATGACTCCTCCATCCCGATGCTCCCATTGGGACTTGACATCTCCTGTGTGGACATCCTTAACTCCGTAACTGAATGCGTATCCTGGATGTTCCTGCACAGTAAAGAAATTATTGTTGTGATTGTTTATCAGACAGGTTACAAATTGAGTTTTTCATTAAAGGTCTATACTTCGGGAGAGAAACAAAAGTGAATTAAATGTAGGAGAAAGCGCGCTAATTTCGGACGAGTCAATGTTCGGACAATATAATTTTTTCCATGTTCTTAATGTTGCAGTAATGAGGGAGCTTGGCGGAAGCGTGGGGAGGAAGGCCGAGCTCAGCTGTTCGGTTAAGTTATCGGTTTTCAAAGCTGTGTTTATTTCCATTTTCGCCTATGGTCATGATATTTGGGTAATGACCGAAAGTATAAGATCACGAGTGCAAACTTTTGAGATGAGGTACCTTTGAGCGGTTAAGAGAACTAGGACAAGGTGGCTGAATCAAATTCAGAATCTTGCCTTAGAACGCCTTCCTGATGTAGCGGAGGATCGACAGACATGGGCTACTAACTTGAATATCCTAAGCCCGCGACCCCAATAAGGATAAGCGTTTAAAATGATGATGATGATTCTCTTCAAATAGAGATCATTTTATTTTAAGAATATACTTCGGGAGAAAAACAATTGTATAAAATATGTTAATCTTCGCTTTTCAGATCTTTATTTCTATTAAACGTTGTGTTATTTCAAACTAGTACAATATGAGAAAGGTGTTTTCATAAGATGTTAATAAAAATATTTCACTGGATATTAGATGCTCGGTCAGTAGATTAATTTTAATGAAAAGTAACACGGATTTTGACCTAGATCTTTCTCTTCCTTTATTACTACTCCTAGTAATAAAGAAGGAGAAAGATCTAGGTCAAAATCCGTGTTTCTCTTCATTCATATTTCACTGGATTTTAATAAAATGAATAATATACTTAAATATTATTATTAGATTAATAGTGTATATACAACAGCGTGTAGTGTGCACGAGCAGCGGTTCTTATGGCCTTCTTAACAGTCTACAAAGAGAAAAGCTACCGAAATCTGCAATATTTAAAGTTAAGGCTATAATTCGCGCGAGAAATATTTTATCAAGAAGTAAGCAGACCACTCTTTCTTTATTCTTCATGCTGTTACCAATTAATTCAATAAATGTATTTCTTTAACAGCCACGTGAACAAGAATATTAATCAATTATTTGCTAAAGTCACTCTCAAACCTATTTAAAATAATTATCATAATTTTGCCATACATATAATTTCATCATAATTGAATGATCATCGAAGGGAGCTTATTAATTAATGTGTGGAGACAAGTTTTTTTTTATGAATTCCAATGAAATATGATAATAAATGAACCATTAGATTTAGCTTAAAATAATGTTCTTGATTTCTTTAAGACATTCTGCAACATTTTGGCTGAAATCTCATAAAGTGTCTACAAGTTTTGATGAGTTTATTGAGTGCTAAATAATCTTTCATGTATCTTAAGTGATATTTATGCAAATTCAGTGCAATAACAGCAACTTAATTGGATGACCTACAATTTTAGTTCATAGATGATTTCCTAACATTGTAAGCCAAAGTGACGATTAATCGTGAAAAAATGCTAACATACGGAGTTATGTAGAAAAAAAAAGGAGACACCTCAATCGATGTGTGCAAGAAATGTCAGAGGAATGAACGTGATAATGCTAATTTTCTGCCACATTGGAGCAATTACAGTTGGATGGAAAAATATTGTAATTAAATTAAAAAAGAGCAAACACCATGCTCGATAGTCAATTTTCCAATCTCACTGACAATGTTGCAAAATAAAATAAAATAGATTATTAAAATGTACAAGGCATGTCGATGTTCTTTTTCTCCAAGCCACTAACCAACTTCTGCAATACATACTCTCCATTTCACTTGAACAAAATATCAAGCAATACTTTGCGACCACATAGTGGCAATTAAAATCAATCCATTTGGCAATCAGGCGGCACAGAAATGCAGAGGAAATGCTAAATTATGGGATGCCATCGATGGAGAGACTTGATGTTTCACCTGCAAGATGCATAATGAAAGCTCAGCGAAAGCTCCCAAACGGTCGGTGGTCGTTTTGGGTGGCTCTCTGGCACTTTATGCAAATTGCACATTTTAGCTAAATTGTACACGCATTTCAATTTCTTAGAGCTGACTTCTCTCCTATTTTTTCTTCACTACAAATACGGAGATGTTGTTGGAATTGATTACTTGATTTACTTAAATGCGATTCTAGCCCCAGGCTTCACTCTTCCTTCGCTCTGCGTCTGCACTGGATGCCTTTCTTTGGTGCACATCGAATATGTTTGCCCATAAAACTACTTCTTGGATACTTACAGGTCAGTGCTCGACATACGGGGCACTGTAAATTTTATTTAAAGCAAAAAAGCAAATAAAATGATGTACGCAGATTAAAAGCTCTTTAGCAATTGTAAAAGGTTATTTTAGGAGTGGTTTATACAGGGAAATCCATGGAAATTGCTCAAAAAATGCTTTACGAAACTCGAGAAACAAGAAAGATCAATAACTAAGCAAGAACAAAATTTTAAGTGGAAATCCTGCCTTTCGAAACCTAGATTTTTTTTAATAAAAAATTACTTTGCTTAAACGTTAAAGAACGTTCTGGATAAATTAGTGATAATTATTCCTCGGATAGCAAATTAAAAGAATTAGTCAAACTAAGTAATAACTTTGATTTTACTGCTCGAACTGAATGAGAAAGCAGCATATTCAATCCACTTTTTTCGAATTTGTCACCGTTCTGGAGCCTAAACGGTAAGAGATATCTAGTTCTGGTCTTCGCTGACCCCTAATAAAAAAAAAACGTTATCTCCAGACGTTTTATCCTTTACCCCTTATCTCCCTCCTCTCTCTCCAAAACCATGGTTTTGGATTAATTCGAAGACGAATCCGTTTTGCTTGAAATTACATTTTTTGAAAAGCTCTTGAAATTTCAAATCCGGATGTATCGGTCCGAATTCGTAATGAGTCGATAAAATTCTTGTAATTTATTTATCTTTAATATTTTAAATGTTTAATATTTATAATAATCTTTAATATTTTAAATATTTAAATAAAATCTTTAAAACTATTTAAAACCATGTTTTCTGGCTTAATTCTAAAACGAATGTGTTTTACTTAAATTTTTATTTTTTGAAAAGCTCTTAAAATTTGGAATCCGGATGTATCGGTCCCAATTCGTAATAAATCGATAAAGTACTTGTAATTTATATATCTTTAACATTTTAATTTGTTTTACCGAATGTTTGTTACTGGGATAGAGGTCAAACGGTAAGGGATATAGATTTCCGTTTTTCTGCCACCCCCTCACCCCCAAAAGACAATATTATTTCGACGTTTTTACCATTACGCTTCTCTTACTCCTCCAAAACCGTGTATATGGTTTATTTCGAAAACGGCTCCTACTTTATTTTCGGATATGTTTTGGGAGTAGTCCAGGTAAATATTTCGTCCATACATACCTATTTCCAAAAAAAAATTCAAAAGCGAATTTTCAAAGGTTACAGCTCGCATTCCGCAATGATGGGACGCTTTATCATCTCTCTTTAAGGTTAGATTGATTTAAGCTAACATAACCTAAAACTTTTCAAGTTGGTTTATTTTTGCAAATAAAGGAATAAGGTGCATTGTCTCAAGGAAGCGATCCTAAACTAACATATTTCGTAAAATTCTCACAATAAACCAAAAATACATGGATACCATGGGCTGCCGGCTCAATTGTACGCACCATACCATTTTCAAATTTCGCCAACCTGAGAGTAAGCGATTGTACTGCACAAAGCAATTGGTTAAGGTCGTGTAGCAAATCAATCAGAGCATATGGCCTATACTAACTCAGTTGGTAGAGCACTCGTCTAGGTAACAAGAGGTCTCCAGTTCGATCCTGGGTAGAGGCAGAAATTTTTCCTATCTTCACTTTGGAGAAGACTGGATGATTTGACTATCCCTTGCTCTGATTGACGATTCTCTGTACTAAAGTATTTCTGTTATCGCAGATTTGGCTGATTGTATCCCCCACTACTGGTAAAATTAAAATGGTCAAAGTGACCCTTTTCAACAAAAATGGATCATATTTGATCCTTTGAAAGGTTCACTTGAATCTTTTGAAATTTTGTACGCACATTTATCACGATAGATTCGGTTTATCCTAAATTCATTACTCCTATCATATTTCTTTCATCTGAGCGAACACCAAAGAAGACTTTTTCATTGCTTTTATTCGTGTATTCGGGAGTTAAAAAGGTGTCAAAACAGTAACCCTTTCAAAGGATCATCAGTGACCCTTTCATTTTTACCAGTGCCCTGGGACCGTATCTTTCTCTTTGCTAGACGAGAACTCGCGTAAGGAGTTTCCCTGCGTGACACTTTCGCCTATTTCTCCCACCTGACTTTTCCCCGTATTTTATGCACCTTTAATAAGGCTTATAATGATAATTTTGTCTTGAAATTCTTGTAGAAAGTCTTAAACTCCTTAAGAGTGCGACAAAAGCACACGGAACCCAAATCACTTAAACCGCTAAAACCAGATTATAAGAATTTTGGTTCTATAGTACCCTACTTATAGTATAATACAAGCCTATATTAAGCAAAAAAGGCTGTTCGTTGTCGAGGTTTGTTTCTGTAAAAGGACATATGGAACCGTAACCAGAAGGTTATCAACGATAGAGAAACATCACGAGAGACAAGTTTCAGAAGACACAATTTCAAGTCTTGTTCATTGAGCGGAGTATCATAGATTGAGGACTATTTAGCTTAGGAGATGAGATTGAGAACCTATGTTGGTTACACTCTTATGGCTCTTGTACTTATGTATTTAAGAGTGCTCCCTATTATCTACTCCTGCGCATAAAGGTGCTACACTGTTAATTATGTTACTCACATGAAGTATACCTTCAAGTGCAAATGTCTTATTTGGTGAATTGTTCAAGCATTTTCAATACAGAGTCTTTTGCGTTGTTTCTGGAGATATTCTGCAGAAACGAAAGGTCACAGCATTAAGTAATTGATCTCTATTACGAGTAATTTATAATAGTCAAGTTTCTCAAATTCGAACTACAATTCAAAACGTTTTTAATGCTGGATATTACTACATAACGAAGGTTCGTGATTAAATATGGGTACTTCAGCTTAAGAGAAAGGAGAATCCAGGGTAATCAGTGACAATAAGGCCAATAAAGGTCAATGTTGAAAATTAACAATACTGAGATAGAAAACTTAAAAGAAATGCTTAAGAAACAACCTAACAATTACTAAATGTTTTCCATCTTTCTCAATAAACGTGACACCGCAATTGTATTTTAAAAACTGGACACTTGCCCCTTGTTTTTAAAATATGGGTATGATGAGTTACATTTATTGAGAAATATAGGAAAAATTTAGTCATTACGAAGCTTGGGTTCGTATGAAGCATGGGCACTTAATGCTTCGTTTTGAACCAATTTTAGTTATCAGTTTTAGTGCCCAAGGGTTTCAATTACTGCTTTAGTAATCTAAAAGTTTAAGCAAGTCCATCTCTCAAATGGATTTAAAATACTGTGGAAAATGAAACTGCCTTTTCTTAAACTGCCCTACTCTCCCTTATATAAGTTGTGTGTTTTTTCTATTTCCTAAAACTTTTTAAGTAATTTTCATTTTATTCTACACTGAGAAAAAATGGAGGTGCGATTAACTTCTTTTCCTCATAATTTTAACACTTTTTACGTGTAAAAATATATCAACATTTTTAATGTTAATTTTACACCTTTTTAAGGCTAAAATTAACATGAAAAAGGGTAACTTTAACCCCTAATATACCTAAAAAGGGTAATATTTACACCGATTTCGAATCAATACTGCAGGGAAAAATTAACATTTCCGGAATGTTATTTTAACTTTTCTCTCAGTGTACCAAATGAATAAAAGCAGTCTAAGTTCAAATCCGTATATATAAAAGCAACTCTATTTTCAGTACCATACCGTACATTCAGTTTTTTCCCCATCATGGATGAATGAAGAAAAATTTGCAATGTGTAAAAGTGGCAGTTGGAATTCACTCCATTCCAATAAAATCCATTTTCCGCCACACACAACAATGTTCTTGAACGCGTGTTGGAAGATTATGTAAGAGGCAACAATTCCCTCAGCATTCTTGTCAGGAACTATTAAAAGTCTTTTTTCTTTCATACCCCAGTTTTATTGTATTTTTACCAGTTTCGTTTTTTTTTAAACTTCTTATTACTCGGGTTATTTCGAAGGGAGTGCGAGAGAAAGATCATCAGTATGGCGCCAATTAATCAAAATAAATTGCATTTTGTGAAGTTGAGAGAATAAAATTGCTATACCATGACGGTCGAAGGAGGAAAAATTGAAAGTAGGAGCGTTAATTGAGGACTTTTCCACTTCCACTCCAATTGACTTTAGATGGAGTCATTTACAATGAACTATGGAGACAATTTGCGCCAAGAGGAAATAGCGAGAATTCCGAAGAAAAGCATCAAAGTACTGTGGGAAATAGGGTTTTTCATCAGAGTAAAATCCACAATTAAAATTTAATTACTTCTGTCGTTACACTGTCCGTTAATTCAAATTTGAATTAAATGTCAAAAATATATTTTATGGCAAAATGAAAGCTGTCAATAAAGAGAATAAATGTCAAAAATACAATAGTTATAGTAAAAAAGAAACCCATAAAGATCATGTTTCATGTTTTTATGTTGATAGAATAGAGATATTTTAAAAAGAGTCACAAATATTTATTCATAAATCACCCGGTTTTTGTGTCTCACACAAAATGTGTCGCCCACAGAATGGAGATTAAAAGTGCGTAAAATGTGTAATTTATTTCAAGATAAAATATCTCAAAATGTGAATTTATTAAAAGTGTGGCATGGTGAAAAAGTAAATTAAATTATACGTGACGTGTGTGGCACGAAAATCGCGTTCCACCTACTATAAAATAATTAGAGAATATATTTATATGTTTTGTAAGAAAAACTGACCATATTGGTTTCCATGCATTTCATCCACATCGACTAAATCTGCAATGTTGACCTGCATTTAGAGGCTCTTTTCAATATTTGCTTGCAATTTTTCGATATGTTTAACAAAATTCACATAGAACTTATGATCGTATTTAATTGAACTGTTTTGCTATTTTGTACCTGCAGAAAAGGTCGTCATATTAGTCTGGTACATAATAACTTCATTCAATATTTATGAATGAGTTTTCAACATAGAGAGCATTTTTATTTTATGAGTGGATGTGTTTATTGCTCTTAAAATTACTTTTTGTTTTTCTCAGTTTCTTGAGTCACCCTCACACTTTTTCATCGGAATATCTGGAGCATTTTGAGTGGTTTTTGCATATTTGGCCTAATCCTATGTGGTGCAAAAGACAAATTAATAGACAGTGGATTGGCATTTAGTAGAGTGTTAAAAGGTTAATCCTAAATTATTCTCACAAAATCCACATGATCTTTTTTACGGGCTTTAAGCAGACAGTTTGAAAAATCTCATTAAATTTCGTTATTTCAAAAATTTATCTTATTAATCTATATAAAATTTATTTCAGCTTTTCATACATCCTAATGAACTTGACAATATTTGGCTTATTCATCGTTTGATCGAAATTGCTCATTAAAGTCTTTGAAATTTCTGTTTATTCTTTATAAAAGATAATTAAATTTAGATAAGTGCTTCTACCTAATTCGAACTGTTCTTTCGGATTCTGAAACCTTATTAAATTTTGAGGTTTACAACGTTAATGAGATGAAAACGTTATGAGATCTAGAGACCAAACAGTTCATGGAACCGTCTTGAGGTTTTCAGGGTATCCTTTATATTTCAATGTAAGAAATTTCTAATATAGCGTTTATTATTTTTCTATCCGCTAGTTAAAAAAAAGCAAAAAAGGCATAGATTAAGCCAGAGAAGAACTTAGTTTAATTAAAGTCCATATAATATTGATCTCAAACTTTTTAAATCCACCCTTCCCCCCTATACCCAAGTCTTAGGCTCTAGGCCTATGAATGGATGTCACACAATTAAATTGAATAGCTGTTTAAAGAATTTCAAACTCTGTAATTTCTGTTCTAAACATCTTCAAGCTTCGACTACTGACATCTTAAACGTTTTTTTAAGATTTAGATAGTATTTTTTTTTTAAATAAAATACCAATTTTGATAACCGATTTTAAATATTTCAAAGATTTTCAGAGGTGACTCTAAACTTTTAAATCTAATAGCTGATTCTAAAATTTTTGAAGATATTTATATCTCGTACTAAACGTTCCAAAGCTTATGATAATTTATTGTAAGGTAAAGTGCCCTCAAGTCGACCGCTTCCTCAATTCGACCGGTAGAGTTATTTATGCAATTTATTTATATTTGCACTAATTTGTCGTATGATCTAACATTAATAGGTCAATTATTCCATAAATCAATGCGAATCAGTGACAATTTTATAGAAATACACCATCAAACATTCAATTATTGACCACCGGTCGAGTCGAGGAACCGGTCGACTCGAGGGCACTTTACCTTAAATGTTTAAAACTTTTTGAAAACTGATACTAAATACTTTTAAGATTTTGGTAGTTTATGATGTTTATGATAAATGCCTCGAATATTTTAATAATTCAGTCTAAACGCTTCGGAAATTTTGACACCTTATTTTAAACGCTATCAGAATTTTGATGGCAGATTCCAAAAACTTCGAAGATGCGATGGTTTATTTTTAAAGCTACGAAGATATTGATAGTCTATTCTAAATGTTTTGAATATTAAGTAGATAGTTTATGAATTCTGAATGTTTCGAAGATTTTTTAGAATATTCTAAACGCTTAGTAGATTTTGATAGCTCATTCTAAATGTTTTCGAACATTTTTGAAGATCATTCCAAAATCTTCGAAGATTTTTATATCTTATTTTAAACGCTTTGAAGATTCGGATAGTTGTTTATTCTGAATGTTTTGAAGATTTTTTTAACCTCATTTTAAACGTTTTGAAAATCTTGAAAGCTTATTATAAATATTTTGAAAAAATAATAGCTCAACCTAAAACTTTAAAAAAAATTAAGATTTTCAAAACTTTTAGAATGAGGTAAAAAAATCTTCCAAACATTCAAAATAAACAACTATCCGAATCTCCAAAGCATTCAGAGTATGCATACTCTGAACGCTTTGAAGATTCTGACAATTATTTATTCTGAAACTTTGCAGAATTTTCATAGCTCCGGTTCGAAAATTCTGTCAGCTCATTCTATACGTATCGGAAATTTTCATAGCTTATTCTAAACGTTCTGAAGATTCTGATAGTTATTTATTTTGAATGTGATGAAGATTTTTATAGCTTATTCCAAACGTTTTGAAAATTTTGATAGTTCGTCCCAAACGTTTCGAAAATGTTGATAGCTTATTTTAAACTCTTTGAAAATTGTGATAGTTTTTTTTCTGAATGTTTCGGAAACCTTGATAGCTCATTCTGAACATTTAGTAGGTTTTGATAGCTTATTACGTTCTGGAAGTTTTGACAGCTCATTTTAAATATTTAGGGAATTTTTATAGTTTATTCTAAAACCTTTGAAGATTCTGAATGTGTCGAAGTAATATTATCATCGAATAATATTATCATTATTATTATTATTTTTCTAAACCTTGCGAAGATTTTATAGCTCATTCTAAATGGTTTGAAGATTTTGATAGGTCATTCTAAACGTTTAGGAGATCTTGTTAGCTTATTTCAGACGCTTAGAAGATTGTGATAGCTAATTTTAAAAGTTCTGAATATTTTGATAAATAATTCTAAATGTTTCGAAGATATTAACAGCTTATTCTAAACACTTCGAAGATTTTTATAGTTGATTGTAATCAATTTGTGTATCTCAATAGCTTATTAAAAGCTTCTAAAATTTTCTTATACAATTTGCAGTGCTTCAAAGTTTTTGTTAGATTTTTGTAAGCGTTTTTAAAATCATCTGAATCGATCCTAAAATCGTTTCTAATCGCTCTGAAGACTTTGAATGCCAATTATCACATTATCTGCACGTCGTCGGTCGTTCTAAAAAATGCAATATTGTAATATTGGTTTTATAATTCAGTAATACAAGGCGTTAGAACTTCTGTACAATTCGACAGTTATCTCTGATACCCTCTACCTTCCTTGTGAATATTATACCGGAAAATTAGTTATATCCCCAAAGTTTTAGGAGTTTCAAATCTTACAAATCCTATACTCAGCATGTTAAATTTCAGCTTGAAATCGTACTTTTGTAAAGTTGGCCTTTTACGACTTATTCGTTTTATATTCTGAGCAGAAGAATTATGATTTAAACGTAATCTCAAAAGATTCTGCATAATAATGTCTTAAATAATCGATTAAGATCCTTTCAATTTAAAGCCTGAATTGAATTGGAATGTAAGGAATCTTTAAAATTGCCAAAGCTTAAGGTTCACTAATTAAAAGAACATTTAGCTCTTTAAAATTATTGTGAGGATCACTTTCAAAACTATAATTATAACGGTGGCAGCCAAAATCCCGAAAGCCCAAATCCCGAACGCCAAAATCCCGAAAGCCAAAATCCCGAATTTTTAAAATCCTGAAAGGGATGAAATTATATGGAGGAAAATGTTTAGAATAATTTCCTAAGGCACAGAAGATTTCCCTTTGCCTCCAGCAAGCGCGGGTACAATCGTGGGAGTAGCTATGACACTTTTAAGAATACGAGATTTTGGCTTTCGGGATTTTGGCCTATTCGGGATTTTGACCGGGACCCAATTATAATACTCATCTTATAGTTAAAAGCTTATCTCAATTGCTAACTCTGATTTTCTTTAAGTCATGTAAGTTGCAAATTATGCTGCATGTCCTTTCTTATAAATTAAGGCTCGATTTTATAAATCGAATTTTGATAATCTAAAAAAAATGTTTCAATTTTTATGATTTTGTGGAATAAAGATATTTTCTTATCGATTATTTTTCATACTTAAAATGTTTGTTTTGTATTTTTGAATTTTGGTATTTTGGTTTTTATTAAATCCTTTGATGAAACGGAAGGTTGAACGTTTTAAAGGAATCGTTTTGTTTGTTTCGTTTTTTTTTTAAATTTTTGTTATCGATCTTAGAAGTAGGACGGCGGTAGTTGCACGAGGAGTGGCACAAACTAACATTTATATCTTAACCATTTAATGTTTAATTTAAAGTTTTCACTGATTTTTAATTCAATTGAAACACTTAGAATTTGTTAAAGCAACATTGCAGTGTTATGCGCTATCATATTCCAATATGCAAATTAGAAGTTGGAAAAATATAAGCCTTATAATAAGCTGTCATGTACACTCGTGCCTATTGAAATTTCAGCAAAAAATCGAATAATATCGCGAATGTCTGCAGATCATTAATGTTTTGAGATAGTGCTAAGATCTCGTTAAGGCACTAAGGCTTGACTTTATCAATTGAGCCATTAAGTTTCTGACATAAAATTGAATTCATGAACCCAATGTACAGGTTCAAATCAATTCACCTCTTACAAATTGTAAAATCTGTAATTATAACTTTTAATGTTAGTATTAACAAGTATTTGAAAGGCATTATTACATATCAATTGATATTTTTATGGAGTTTATAATTAATTCGTGTGGCTGGGAGATCGTAAAAACCTTCACGTTTTCTTATGGCACAGGAATTCTTGGCAAATGCTTCCGAAAAAGCTCCCGTGGGCAGAAGTGCAAATTTTCTATCAAAGATTATAGTGCTTTGGTGTAGCTTTGAACTGAAAATGAATATTAAATATGGAAAAAAATAAGATTGGTGAACTAAAACTTGATCACGCATCGGAATCCAAAAGACGAAAAGTACCAATTAGTAGATAATTTATACGTAAAACTAAAGAGCCAGTTTATCAAAATATTCATTCGGATTGACACCGGTAAGGAACGTTGTAGGCCTTATCATAAAATGTTTTCAATTCCACTCTTGAACGCCATTTAGTGCGGATTATTTATGTCTGGGCTGCCGATAAATTACAATTGGCAAGAAAACTCTGTGACTCTCTTATTTTTTTTTCCTTTTGCTATCTTGCACCACTCTCTCGTCATATCTTGGGGTATATTGTGGGATAAAATAAATTAATTATATGGTTTTCCATGCCGAAGTCACTCTCTCAAGAGTGTTTCAGAGGACTTGCTCGTGCACCAGCTGAGGCACATAATTTAAAACTTAAAAGCCGCTCTAACCACCAAGATAACAATCTACACATTTTTTCATGCTTCTTTGTCTCTCATTTTTTTCCTCAGGTGGGTTTTCCATCTCGAGGAGGAAAAACGATGAATTTATAGTGCAACTTCTGCCAATTTAGGTCATATTCTCGTGCCTCTAAAGTCTTACTAATTGGTCCACGCCCAAAATCAATTAGAGCCGTTTAGCTATGGGTTACAGTGAAAGCTTTAGTCAGAGCTTAACTTACATATTCTGGAGCATAGGACATGTGAAGGGCCAGAACCTTGTGTGTGGTCATGTCCATGAGCAGTGTCGTGATCACCAAGATTTTCCACATCATTGAAGTCATCTGGAAAAGGGGGAAAAGAAAATTCATCGTAAGCTTACTTCTTAAGACACTCTTAAGCCAATTATTTAACAGCTTTCTGACTCTTCGATTGGGAAATTTACTCGACACAGGTTGTATATTCCACGTTCTAGAAAACTCAAAATAAGCAATAAGTGTGCGTTTAGCCAATTAACTCTGATACACAGTTCATGATCGAGATATTTTTCCATGTAAAAATGTTTAAAAATGTAACTGACAGTAAGGGTTAGCATGCTACCTTCGAACGACTCAAGCTTCGAACAAATCTTTTCTTTTTCAATTTGTTTTTAATAAATTTGATCTATTATAATTTTATATTTTAATAGCTAGACCTATGCCTGAATTTTCTGTAATGATGTCAAAGACATTAAGAACATTTAGAGCAAAATTGACTTGTCCGAAGTTTGAGTCCTCCGAAGGTAGCGCACTTCCTTTACACTGCAAAAAAAGGGGGTGCGATTAACTTTTTTCCTCGTAATTTTAACGCTTTTTAGGTGTAAAAATATATCAACATGTTTTAATATTAATTTTACACCTTTTTTAAAGGTAAAATTATCATAAAAAAGAGTAACTTTAATCCATAATACACCTAAGAAGGGTAATATTTACACCTTTTTTGGTAAATTCCGACGATTAATTCAATACGTGTGGAAACCGGTGAGCGTCGGGTAAGAAGAAGCAAAGAAAATTCTCAAATTCTTTCCAAAGCTTTAGGCTCGGACTCCAAGCCTTCCTCAGTGGTCAAATTTTTAGTCTTTTCTTGCTTTGTCAAATGGTCTTTTTTGTTCACAGGGCATGGGATTAGGGGCACTGCACTTAATTTTCTACTTATTTTTAATATTTTAGCAATTTTTCTCTCTTTTTGTGTGTCTTTCTTAATATTTCTTTGTGAGACTACTGGTTTCAAAGTTCAATATTTGAGAACCGTTGTCTTTGGCAGCCGAAAGCTTTGGGAAGAATTTGAGAATTTTCTTTGCTTCTTCTTACCCGACGCTCACCGGTTTCCACACCTAATATTTACACAGTTTTCGGATCAATAATGCAGGGTAAAATTAACATTTCCGGAATATTATTTTAACTTTTTCGGATTTCTCTCAGTGTATAAGGTTTTGCAAAAAGATCTACTGCAGAGCTAAGGGGGCCTATCGTAAATGTGTTTTCATATTATGATAGTCTATTTTAGTTCTTAGTGACACAATTATGAAACAAAGGCTTGAAGGTATTTTTAAAAATTTTAAGTCAAAATAATTTTTTTGAGTAAATTAATCTTTTTACTAAACATAGGGTAGAGTGAGTACTTTTCGCCACCCTTAAGTTTTTATGGCCTCCTTAGGTGTAAAATTTTTGTCAGACTAAAATAAATTATTGTATAACGATACTTTGAATCAACATTCATCTAAATATATAGGATACTTTTCGAGAATTTTTGTGAATCTCATTGAAAAATTTGTATTTTCACCAATTGTTCTTGTTTCAGAAATTTTCGCCACATATTTTGAAATGAATTTTAAATAATTAAGAGGTGTGATAACCCATTAAAATAGTAGAATAGAGCATATTATGAGTATAGAAGTACCATTTATTATTAAATTCCTTAAATTAGTTGTTTTATCTTAGGTGGCCAAAAAGTGTTTACATGGCGAAAAGGGCTGACTCTACCCTATGTGTAATTTCTTCACATTTTGTGTAAAATTAATGTAATCTTACACAAAATTCCTAATAAAATGTACACAATTATTGCTAATGCATTGCGAATTTTGCCTCCTGATTTCACAGTTTATTTATCAAATAGAACCAATATTACACACTTTTTGTGTAATTTTACAAAAATGTGTGGTAAAAAAGAAAACAAACCAACGATTGTTTAAATCGGATAGATAAACTATCTAAGCCATAGAAAATCAATATCCATTATGAAGTATTTTCGGGAAGTAAAGGGTACAGTACCGAGGCAAATTTTCAAAATTTTTAGGCATTTGGACTATGAGCAAGTAGTTTGCTTAGGTAAAAGATTTATAGCGTTATCGCAGCATTTTGTTATCAGGAAATACTACTTTTAACTCTATCACGGAAAGCCATCATTCGGTTTAAAATGACAGTACATAGAACAGTGTCGACCAATGCAGTACTGATATAAAGATGTTTCCGCAACCACCATAATATCCTCTTTGATCAACCTCTTTGGGCTGAATAAATAAATTGCGTATTTAATATACATTTTCTGGATTCTCATTTTCAGTGTATTCATTGATTTTAAGTAGAATCATTATATATTTTGTCTTATTTTTAGAACTGTGATTTTTTTGAACCAATAAACCTAAGATCCCATGCTAAGTTTCAGTTTTCTAACTTTTGTCAGTGAGGAGTTATAATGAAAATGGTCGTTATTTTGTATGAAAGGTACTAGAAGGAGTAGTGAGGGGAATGGCATGTATACATGGTTAAAAAGTCTTCCATAAACCCTGATCCCATGCCAAGTTTCTGCTTTCCACTTTTGTTCAAAGAGGAGTTATGATGGAAAAAGTTCTCCTTTTGTATGGGGGCTACGGGAATGAGGGATGGGCGAATGAGGTAGTATGCATGTACAAAAAGCTTAAGCCGTACACTAATCCTTTACTTAATTTCATGAAGATTGCGCCTGTTTATCTTGAATAATTCGATGCCAAAAAGTACCTTTTCGAAAGGATTAAGGAGTTTTTACACGAACTTCCGGTGAATATCGTTCTGAGTCTCGGCTATTTTTCGTTCACATGTCTATGTGGATGCCACATAGACCATCTCCCATACATTTTTGCCCATTCTCTTTTACCAAAATTCTTATCAAAATTTTGTAACCAAAGGATTTGCTTATTTTAACTTTTATAATTTTAAACCTATTTTACCCTTTAAGCTTAATTTTCTGGTTGTCCCTGATCATTCTGCTTGTAAATTTACATTTTTATTAAGTGACATTTATTTCTTTAATTACTTTTAAGCTTTCCTGTTTAGAAATTTTCTATTCAAAGCTCTCGATTATTCATTCAAGAACTGCTAAAAATGAATAAGCGCGTTGGGAGTACCTCCAATACAAATTGCATACCGGCTTTGGGTGCAGAGTTAGTTATTAATAAGAAAATACCAAGATGGAAAAATAATATAGCCGGAGAGATACTCCAAATGTCTATCTCTGACTTTGCATAATTGACACATCAGGAATTTTTTTACCCAAATAATGTTGTTCAGTTTCAATGAAATTAATTTATTGCAATGTGCGTGCAATTGCGAGTAAAATGCAATTAAAAGTTAATCAAACATGTGAATTTTTTTCTCTTTATTTATATTTCGCATATGGGAAAAGAAGAATTACGATTTTGCCCCCGAGGTGTATTATTTTAAATTGGAAATTTGTTTGTCTTGTGTCGTTCTTACAAATGCGTGGCCATGGAGGCGCCTGGTAGAACTATTTTGCGTGAGTTCTGGTTTTTCGAGAAAATTTAAACTTGAATTGCAGTATTTGGTTTGCTGATTTGATGCCCGGGAGGAAAATGGGAGTTTTATGGATTGTGAATTGAGTGAGAAATTAATCTGATAAATACACAATTAAATCAGATAATAATTTTTCAATATTATTTCCTCCATATATTGACACACAGAGCTAATTCAGATCAATTGCACTGAAGTTCACACGTGTAGTGTGATTGAGAAGGTGTATCCAGTGGCTAATTAAATTCTCATTAAACGAAACTGGGTATTAGAAATATTACTTTACGGTTTTTGAGGAACAAAGGGAATTGAAATAAAAGTCATATTCAATCAGTGGAATTTTAAATTACTCTGTACGTCTTTTTATTCGATTTAATATTTTGTGAAAATAAAATTAAGTTTGAAGGTGAGGGAACTATTTTTTTTTAATTAAACTACAATTCTGTTTTTGGATAATTTTTTCATAAATAATAATGAATTGTAAAAAATCCATTTTGGCGAGAGTTATTTCTGTGCAAATCACTAAGAAATTGGCTATAGAAAGTTCTTTCAGAGTAGTACTTCGTTCCTATAAGAGTAAAAAGCACACAATTTCATTGAGAGCGTCAAAAGGCTTTCACAAAATAAATACGTAGAGAGGAAATACACAATTAAGCTATAAATTGAAAATTACTAAAATTTTAATTATTTCACTTTACAAAAATTCGAAGCACCAGCTTTACGATTTTAATAAAAATTGCGGTTCACTTTTATTTGTTGATTTTTGTCAAAATACTTGAAATAATTAAAGTTGAAATTTTATGGTTTTATTTAAAAAAAAATGGTAAGTACAGAAAAAATATAATTTTTGAAATTACTCTGGTGATTTTAAGATCGAACGGGAATTTCTGATGCAACTCGAGATTCTTTTTTAAAGGATTTTTGATTAAGCAGATAGTGGACGGAAAAATAGACCTTTCTTAATTTTTTTTTAATTCTTCACGACATTTCAAGGATGGATGCCATCATCATCAGGTTTCGAATGTAGAGGAAAAATTACGTACTGGTGGGAAAATGTGCTGTTGCACTGTACTTGGACTTTTGTTCACTTCAAAGTGATTACAACTTTCGCCAGTATTTCTTAATTTTTATATTTTGTCAAGAGGTATCTTAATAAATCAGTTTCTACTATCTCATCGAAACCGATAACCCAGCAGATTTCTTCATCGCCATGGGCTTCCAATGGTTGGGTCCACTGGTGGGCAACCATTTCGGCCTCCCAATTTAACCTGGACTAGTTACAGGCCATGGAACATTTGAACCCTTCCTAGAGGCCGGTAACCTTAAGACAAGTTTTCCATACTCTCTTACTTATTCCAACCCCAGAAGGTTTCAAGCTCGTTACCGAGCATGGCAGTAGTCTCACTAAAACACCGGTCTAGGATAAGGCGTTAAGGTCCTTCGGTTAAACTGACACCACCCATAGGCCCGTTAAGGATTAATGATCTCCCGTTCACCATCTTTCGGATTATACTCTAGGGTGTGGAAGGGATTGCTCTCATCGACACCTCTTTGCTCAGTCAGCGGTCAGAGCAGCGTAAATTTGAAATGTACGGAGTATAGCAGATAGTGGACTGAAAAATAGACCTCTCTTGATTTTTACTCTTTAATTCTTTACGACGTCTATTTTTCCGTTCACTATCTGCTACATCTCATCAGACCGAAAATTCATTCAGAACATTTTACGGAGTATAATTTGATTTGGTAAGTTTAACTAAAGGCCCTTTATTTAGTTAAAGCAACTTCAAGTAACGTCAATGTAATTTAGTTACAAGTTTCCCAAAAAATGTTTAATTCGGGGATTTAAAATACCCTTAAGAGATTTTTAAATTCCAATAAATTTACTCTCTAGTTAATCTCACCAGAGCATAATCCGGGAGTACCAGGTCTCTCAAACAATATCAAACTCTCACAATTCTTCTTAGCTAACTCAAATAGATTGCGCGCCCGGTTCAACAGAACATAGAACAACGTGTGATATGAAGACAACTGTATCAAAATATTTTTTTTTAGAAATACAACAAATATGATGATTTATAAAAAGGTAATCATAGTTGAAAGTCCTTAATTAGGTACTTTATTAAAATACTCTTCATATTCTTAGTACAAAGTATTTAAATAAGAACTTCTACAAAGGCTTGAATTAAATACTTATAAGTGTTAAAGCCAGGGGCCCATCAAGTCTAACAAAAAGTGAAATTATTTTTTCACTTTTCCTTGTAAAAATTTTGCAGCTATTGCACCGCGACTTAAACAAATTTGCTCGTAGTTCTTCTATTATTTCGGGGAACATTCTGAGATATGTATTTTTAGATAGCTCTTAACGAACAATTTCGAAATATATCAGACTGATAAGTCAATACTCTTTAGAAGAAAACTTGCCATTAAGTTTCAGTGTCAGTATGCAAAAACGTATGGAAAAAATGTTGAGAGGCCCCTGGTTAAAGCTGAGTAATCTTACAGTAGACTCTCACTCAATCGGCTCTTTATCAATTGGGCACAAAATTTTGTTTTCAATTTTCACGTTTGATTTTAAATCAAATTTGCTCACAAATTCGATGTAGTTCTTCCTATTTTATCCTGATTTTTTATAATTGAGCGCTTTTTGTGGAATTTACAAAGGTTTTGACGCTCAAATCTATCGATAAACCAGATGACATTTTGCCCCAAATGCCCAATTGAGAGAGGGTCTACTGTATATTATATTCGTTATTTTCCACAAAGGTCTGATGTTTGTCTCATTTTTATTATTTTAGTTAAGTCATTTCGTTAAAAACTTATTAACAATTTTATTTCCATCAGAATGTTATACCCTCGTAGCAAAGGAATTATTAGGATCTGTAAGCTCTTAGAAAGGGGATCAGGGACGAGATTTAAACCTACCACCTGTTTCCCTTTTTCAACCAGATCCTTCCTCTGATTTGCACGCTCGAACGTCCTTATTCGTCCGAGTGCAGTCACTAACTAACTCTGTCTCTCGTCCGTCTCTTAATGAGTACTCCCTTTGTATTAGAGCGGTGGCAGCCAAAATCCCGAAAGCCAAAATCCCGAAAGCCAAAATCCCGAACGCCAAAATCCCGAAAAGGCCAAAATCCCGAAAGCCAAAATCCCGAATTTTCAAAATCCTGAAAGAGATGAAACTGTATGGAGAAAAATGTTTAGATTAATTTTCTAAGACACAGAAGATTTCCCTTTGCCTCCTGCAAGCGCGGGTACAATCGTGAGAGTAGCTGTGACACTTTTAAGAATTCGGGATTTTGGCTTTCGGGATTTTGGCCCATTCGGGATTTTGGCTTTCGGGATTTTGGCGTTCGGGATTTTGGCTTTCGGGATTTTGGCGTTCGGGATTTTGACCGGGACCCGTATTAGAGATCTTCGCTAAAGTTCAGGGGTGTCAAACCCTAATCGCGTATGTGTGCAAGATTGAGGAAAGTCGTCATGCCATAATGTTGTCTCATCATAAAAGATAGGGGTAGGCCATCTCTATGGATGATGACATCAAAGGATGTCAAATGCCTGCCGAGTTGGTTGTAGGTTTAGCTCCAATACAAACTCCATTAGAAATTTATTACAAGTATATAAAGATTACTCCTCAGTCTTTATACTAAGAAACCCAAGAATTGCACCCTATCAAGTCTGTTGATCTCATCTCTTGAAAGCGAATTTGGATTTCATAAAATTTTCCTGACCTAAAAGGTATAAAGTTCTAAATTGAGTATAGAAGTTTGATTTTTTTCTGACCAATTTAATTGTTTACTGATCATTTGTATAAAGAGTTTCCAGAATTCTTCATCCTTTACATTTCAGTGTGTTATTAATTTGTTCGATGTGTGCAATAAATTGAAATGAGCAACGACAAACTAATGAAACGATGGAAAAAATCATATTAAAAAAAAGAGTTGTCCCATCAGTAATCACCAAGAACTTTTACCATAACTTTCACTTCGTATTTAGATGTACATAATTGACATAATTATCATAGTTAGTTCCAATTTAAATTTTACTTAATACAAATATTTATTGATCCTAAGGGCTTGTGATTGCAGCCTTGAAAAGGTCTTATAAGGAACAATTTACATCAGTGAAAGTTTTATGGCCAAATAAGTATTTTTACTCATTTGAACATGTCAGTTATATCAAATAATATTCCTAAATGCTTAATCTTATTAATGCTTTTAAGGTGAATGTCAAATGACATGACAAAAGAAACAATATCTAGCAATGTACTTAGAAGGTTTCTTCCAAGGACTTTGAACCAAAACAAATCACTGAACGTGAAATATGAATCAGCGAGAACTTGCATTAGCTGGGCTATTCTATTGAGATAAAATAAATAGCTGAATATCACCTTTTTATCAATAAAGGACATTCTTCACACATTTGTATCTGAAAGTCTCCTGATTATCCAGAACTAATATTTATTCACAGGAATTTTGAGAGTTTTGGAAGAAATATCCATTCACCTCCTTTACACTAAAGCACCGTCACTGAAACGATCTCAACCACGAGCTTAGCAGATCATTTAACCACTTCAAGAGCACTTTTCACTTTGTCACTGAAGCATCTTCAGTTTGGCGTATTTATAGGCTGGTTGGAGAGGTATTTCTGCATCTGCTGCAAATGACTCTTTCACAGTACAACATGATCATGAATCACCCACTTGACTTGCTACAGCTACATACAGCCGCAAGACCTTGGCAATGAAAGTGAGAAGAGATCCGCGGTGGGAGAAAAGATGTTGAGGAAGATCGTGGTCGATGCAGTTTTGTTGCAGAATTGAAAAGTCGCATGTTCCAGGTGAAATTTCACAGCGAAAATGCCAAAGAAAGACAGTTAAGGAAAGGTCAGGGTATCGTTGGGAGAACATACTTCTAATCGAATTATTTAGTAGCTGAGGGATTAACCAAGGGGGAGATATTGTGGTTAAAAATTTGTAACTTACTGTTCACTTTGGGTGATGATCAGCCGATCATAGATACTGATTGGCGCCGATGGCCTGATAATGGAGATGAATCAGCGCCAATCAACTGATTTGCCACTCCTAGATAATAGTCACATAATAAAGATCACCGAATCCAATTAGGCATTCGATTTGGAACACTTAAAATGATCTTGGTTGGAAACTTATTTCTCTTCAATTGTTTTTCTTTCTCCTTACTGTTTATTATTGTTTTTATTTATTTAGTTTTTATTTTAAAACTTGCCATAAATTTGTAAGAGGGAATTGCTCTATTACTGCTCGTACTCAAAAGGAGAGTAATTATATAATCCACTTTTTCTAAGTTTGTGACACGGCTAGAAGGCAAACGGTAAGAGACATCGACTTCCGGTCTTCGACGACCCCCTATAAGTCGACATTATCAATTTTTTGTGAGCTCTAATTAATTTGAAAATATGTGAATTATTACTTCAATATTCCTATCGCATTAAAGCTATTTGAAGTATTTTAGTGTAAATTTTTCCTTCCATACTAAAAACCACTACAATAGGGCGACACGTTGTAATCTGGAATTTTGAGTTTCCTTCGCTGTTTCAGACGGGCAAAGAGAAAAAACTGCAGAATAGAAGAAACAGAAGAGCAAGAGGAACAGCACTTCTTGTGAATATTTTCTTTCGACTATCTAAAATTGTAAGGAGATCTCAAAATTTGAAATTAGACATGGTTTAGAATTATTATTTTTTACCCTATGGTGTAAGGAAATAAAAAAATCTGTAATTTGCATTTTTGAAAGAAAATTTTAACGTAAAATGGGAATTTTAAAGTTCATTTGTACAGTATATAAACGATTACTTCAATATTCTTATCAAATTGACGCAATTTGAAGTATTTTAGTTCAAAAATTTTCATCAAAATTTGCGATATGTATTTCTAAATTAAAATTTGGAAAAATATTCTCAATATCAACTTGATTTTGATATCGGCTTCAAAAAATATCTTTAATTTCTTGTTCACAAAATTCAATGTGTAATGTAGGGTAACGTGTGGTATTTCGGGACACTTTTTAGAACTTTCAAGTTTCAAACAGTTTAACGACTTTTCAAATTATTTTTTTCTTTGCTGATATAAATATTGATCTTAATCTATACAGAATAAGATTTTTATCCGAAAATGTTGAAAAATGCATAATTTTTTATACAAAATAGCAAAAAATGTAAAGAAGTAATAATGGTATATTTCGGGACAGTTGGGTATTTCGGGACAGGAAAAAGTGGCTAATGCAAATAAATATCACTAAGCCTGATTATTTACCTTTAAGTAGAAGGTCTGAACTTCATTACTTCATAAAAATTTTGTTTAAATTTCACTTGTAAAGTGGTTTAAATCGAAAAAAAAAACAGCACTGTTTGTGTTGTCATCTGCAAAATTGACCACACTGAAGGTTTTGTGAAAAGTGGAATACTCTTTTACACTCACAATTCACACATATTTCACACTTTAAATTAAATAAAATTTCAGACGTTTTGTATTTATCTGATACGTAAAGAACTTAATATTTCGTATAAAACTTAAAAATAATTAAAAATAATATTTTTAGGTATTTTGATGTGTCCCAAAATACTCATATTGTGTCCCGAAAAGCACCTTGTCCAGAAATACCATACGTTACCCTATTGGTACCTATGATGGTTATTTTATGGATATAAAATTTTCTTAAGTTACTCTTTTTCAAAATTTTCATTGAGTTTCTTTACGATCTCAATGATAATTTTAACCTGTAAAGTCTTGCGTACGTTGTAGCAATTTTTGATTTTGTCAAAAATGTCAAATTTTTTATTTTGTCAAAAATGTCAAATTTTTTGTTTTTGTCAAAAATATTAAATTTTTGATATTGTCAAAAATGTTAATTTTTTTGTTTTGTCTAAAGGTGTCTACACATTGGGAGCAATTTTCGTCAAAAATTGCGTTTTTGACAGAAATTTGACGTTTCCCCCTACAACGTTGTAGGGAATTTCCTTCAAAAAAGCAATTTTTGACAAAAATTGCTCCCAATGTGTAGAGGCCATAAAATCAAAATATTGTTTCAAAAATTGCATTTTGACAGATTTTGACGTTTCCACCTATGGTCTATACACATTTGAAGCTGCTCAATTCCTTTTTGGACTTCCGGAACACGAAGCTCTAGTGGCGTAGTAACTACACCACTCATGTCACTATCCATCACCTTCACACACTCAGGGGCTTGCCGGAAGGAATCGACATGGTTTGAATATAACGGACATTGCAACAGTGAGGTTGTAAAGAACGACCTTACTTTACTGTGTTGGCAGGAAAAATGACTTGGAAGTAATTTTCGTCAAAAATTGCATTTTTGAAGGAAATGGACAGCACTGCTTGGACGTTAAAACGTCAAAATTCTGTCAAAAATGCATTTTTTACGAAAACTGCTCACAATGTGTAGAGGGGGATCTCAGTGGCGCAATAGGCAATACCGTTGGTTCTTGGGCGGATAGATCCCCGGCTTGACTCACAGTGTTGTGAGTTCAAGTCTCGGTACTAAGATCTGAATGTTTAGAAAAATATATTTTCACTGTGATATACTATAGTAATGTAATGAAAAATGCACCGCCTCTGCTCAAGAAACTCCTAGGATGGCTCTCCTGGGCGATCTACGGTCAGCAGATTCTTCCAACACGGGATATACGACAACATGATTGAATTGTATCAAATATATTCCGATACAATTATTAATAATGTAGCGGCCATTACAGAATTTCCTTCATAAAATTTCCGATTTTCTTCAGAAAAGAAATTTTTGAGGAAAATCGCTCCCAATGTGTAGATGCCTTAATGGTCTCTACGCGTTACGTCCCGAGAAATTCAAATATGGTCCCGTCATTTGAAGTTCACTTTATGAGAACATATCTGAATTTCCATTATTAATTATTATTATTTGAATTATTAATCCAATAGTACAATTTTTTTATAAGAAACCCCAAGAAATATCTATAAAAAAATGCCATATTTCTAAAGAAACTTTTCGTGCTATTTCTATTGAAAATTTTAGAAGTATCTTATCGAAATTTGTATGATATTTTCTAGGAATTCTGTATATTTCTATCTTTAACTGGATATTTCCTCCTTGATCACGATAAACGCCACTCAAAGTTACGGTGATCGTGATTGTACCATTGAGATAATCACGATGCACCATCAAAGCCGGGAGCTTTTTTGCCCCTCAACATCTTAATGTTTAATTTTCTGCGACATCGTGCGATCATTTCACCAACATTCATTCAAGAACCAGTTGAACATCGTCGAAAAAGAAGCTCTCGATGAGTTGCTGTAGGTCAATAATATCATCATTGAAAGTCCATGAGTGTATGCGTTACGATTGAACATAATTTTTCCCGCGCGTAATCCAAATGATTTGAGATTGAAAGGGAGAAATTTATTAGCTTCTACGATATTTTCACTTTATTCTTGAAACAGTTTTCGATTTCTATTTGAAGCTGGTTTTTCTCCTTTGAAAATGAAATCGACAATTGGCACAGAAGGGGGTTAGTGACACGATGGCGAGATGGACGATAAAAGAGTCAATAATTCCAGAATTAGCATTTCCACTCAGCGTAAGATTAATTGTTGATAGTAATTTGTATTATCTTTCCCCGTCTTAATTAAATACCGTTGTTTTTTGCATGATAAAATGATTGAGAGGATCATTGTTGGATGATGGTGATCTTAGGCTATTTTCGCAGTCTAAGTGGCAGTTGGAATAATTGATTTTCTTTTAGAAAAGCACCATGGACAATAAAACAAGTCCAACATGATCATTAGCAGTTGAGTGGCATTTCATTGTAGATTTTATGGTTCAGACATGATCATGAAAGGTGAGAACAGTTTTGTGTTATTTATAGTTAGTTTTAAATTTAGGAATCAGGTGCTGCGGATGGACCGATCTTGGAGTATTTGTTCTATGCATAAAAGGCATAAAGTATACACAAAGAAATCTTTGCCACTTATTATTGTTTTCTAAATAGGGGAATTTTGGCATGGTTCGCACAGAGTGAACCTTCAAACAACGCAAATTTTCTCTATATTTGCAAAGAGCTAGTTCGTCATTTCTTAGCCATAACATAGATAATTATTAAGCTCATGAGACGAGATGAGAAATGGCAAGTCAGTTCTTTGCAAACAAAGAGAAAATTCGCATCGTTTGAAGGTTCACTCTATGCGAACCATGCCTACATTCCCCTATCAAAAATGCCTTGTGACATGAGAAATGTTACTCTACAGAACGATGTATTACTTTTCACAACACACATAAAATGTAAATTTAATCACCCGTGGTAAATATGAGAATGTCGTGCTAATTTGATACAGTATTATGAATCATTACTCTTGTGAGAATTTTTTTAGAACTTTAATAAAAATATCATTCAGTTTACTTTTGGTTGACGACCACGTGGAAATTTAATGCAAATAAAACCGGGAGTAAGGTTTATTTTCTCAATTTATTCAATTAATTTTTTCGAAAAACGTTTTGATCCTGGATGGGATCTTTTTCAAGTCATCAAAAGTCTGAAAGAAAAAGTTGTTATCAAGGAAAACATTTAGAGCCCTATTTTTTAAAAATTCAACTTTTGAAACTTCGTAAGACTCTACTGCGGTGATGGATAAGAAAATGTTGATGGCAGAATTTGTAAAAAGTTAGTACTCTCAACGATTTCCTTGGAAAGAAATTGTTTTTCTAGAATCTTGATGCCCTGGAGAAGATCCCATTCAGAATCGAAATGTTGGCTTAAAAAAGAAATTGAAGAAGAATGGTTTGCTTAGGGCTATACCGGCCAAAATTCGGAAAGCCAAGACCCCGAAAGCCGACATCTGGAAAAAAACAGAATCTCAGGAAGTCGAAAACCCGAAGAGTCAAATTTCGAAAGCCGAAATCCCGAATGAACAAAATCCCGAAAAGTTAAAATCTCGAAAAGTAAAATTCCAAAAGCCAAAATCGAATAGGTCGAAATACAGAATTGATCAAAATACCGAATTGGCAAAATTCCTAAAAGCTAGAATCTCGAATTTTCCAAAATCCTATAATAGCTAAAATCCCGAATAGCCAAAAATTCCAAAAAGCCAAAATTCCGAATGGTCCAAAACCCCTAAAAGTCAAAATCGCAAGAACCCAAGATCCTAAAAGTAAAGATCCCGAAATTCAAAATCCCGAAAGAGCCAAAATTACAAAATCCAAAATTTAGAGTGATCAAAATCCTGAAGGAGATAAAATTATATGGGTGGATAATGCGTAGAATAATTTCCCAAAACAGAAAATTTCCTTTTTCCTCACAAAGCAGGAGTATATTCATGGAAGTAGCTATGACACTTTTAAGAATTCGGAATTTTGGTTCTTTAAGGTTTTTGGAATTCAGGATCATTTAGGATTCATTAGGGATTTTGGCTTTCGGAAACTTGAATTATTCGGAATTTTGGCGTTCGGAACTTCTAGGGTTTGGCATTTTGGTTTTTTTTTATTTTGACCCGGACTCATTTTCACAACTCTTTCATGTGCAGAGAAAGATTTTGAGCTATGAACGTAGTTTTGAATAAAGATTACAAGAATTTAAGACTTTTTTACCTAATAAATATGTAATTTAGTCCCTTCCACAATATTGACTATACGGGATTTTTGCTTTTGGGATTATGTTTCTTCGGGATTTTTGGTTTTTGGAATTTGGCTGTCAGAATTTTGGGGTTTCGGGATTTTTACCCATTGGAGATTTTCGCTTTCAAGAATTTTAATGTTCTGAATTTTGAATTTTGTGATTTTAGCTTTTCAGGACTTGACCTTTTCGGGATTTTGGCTCTCGGAATTTTGGTTTTTTGAATTTTGGCTTTTAGGATTTTGGCCAGCACCGGTAAAAATATTTTAAGAAGTATTGAATTAATATCTCTAACATAAACAGTTGTAGAACCATTTCCTGAACCCGTGAAAAAACTTAGCGAGTACCCGGCACTAGAGAAACACTATATAAGATGTAAATAATCCTGATTTATCATTAGTTTAAGGTGAGTAGTAGAACGTTGTTTTTGTATAATTTTGAAGTTCTATACGGGCTACTACCCTCAGGGGGTACAGTCCCCTGCTGTTCGAAAGTTTTTTTTTAATTTAAGGAATTATGGATGGTCTCTATCGATGAGACATGGTAGTAAATATCGGAACAGTAGGGTGGCAGTCACCCCTTATCTAGGGTAGTAAATGAATTCTTTGAACTCATTCACTAAGCATCTACCTACATTAAATAGAAGAACCTCTTACTAGTAGGGTGAAAGGAACGTCCATTTACACTTTAAGAACTCGTGTCAGCACCTATTGACACCTTACTCTGTACCATTTGAGATATGAATTTTGAACATATCTATTTATAGTAAAAGGTATATTGCAGAAAAAACGTTATATTACTTATATTTTACTAGATACATTAAATAATTTTCAATATTTTGGCAAAAGTGTCAATAGGGGCTCCCTGTCGAACAGACGTTCCTCCGACCCTACATATACGAAATTGATAAATGTTTTTTAAAACTAAAATTTTCGTGGCATAAGTTTCCCATTTATTTTTAAAAATTGCAAGGGATTAATTAAATAAGAGAATTTCCACTTCATAAAAGTCGTGTGCGCAACCTGCAATAAAATCCAACTTGCTATTTAAAGTACAGAATTTTCGGCCAGTTTGTAAGCCATTTAAACAACTTTTCAACCGCCAAAGCAACATTTGTTAAATTCCAAGAGACAGTCACGTTTTTATAATTTATTTTCAATCATATAAATAAATCTATTAACATTATTTATGAGCTCTTCATTTCATCGATTGGCTAGTAAATTTCTTTTAGCAAAAAAAAAAATACAGATAATTGCTAGAAAGTGTATAAAAATTAACTTGCAATTAAACTAGAATTGGCCATGTGTCGTCATCGGGAGAGGAGTGTGTTAAATGATATCACAAATGGATTGGAGGGGGGATTGGGGAATGATCTACGTAGGATAATTTTTTTCTAGGGTATTTTACAGGAAGAGGTTGTTGTTGTTGTAGCTGTAGCCACCATGATGATGCCCATATCCATAACCTCCACCAAATCCTCCACCAAAGCCACCAGCTCCACCACCAAATCCTGCACCAGCTCCAGCTCCACCGAAGCCTCCAGCTCCACCAGCACCTCCAGCACCACCTCCAAATCCTCCAGCTCCTCCGGCTCCACCGCCGAATCCTCCAGCACCTCCGTAAATGTGAGGATGATGGGCATGGCCGATCTTCTTGACGATCGCATTGAAACCGTGGTGTTTGTCAGCCACGTACTCTACAACTCGCTTCGTGCCATCGGGTTCATAGAGGTAGTAACCGCCTGAAAGTAGAGAAATTTGAATCATAGGGTTGTGCAGAAAATTTGGTGCCAATAAAATGAATATCAATAATAATAATAATTTGTTGTATTGATTGTTTAATAGTTCGGTAGCACTTTAGGATCAAGTAAGAACACTGAGAAAAAAAGGGGGTGTGATTAACTTTTTTTCTTCGTAACTTTAACACTTTTTAGGTGTAAAAATATATCAACATTTTTTAATGTTAATTTTACACCTTTTTAAGTGTAAAATTGACATGAAAAAGGGTTAATTTAACCTCTAATACACCTAAAAAGCATAATATTTACACCGATTTCGGATCAATAATGCAGGGTAAAATTAACATTTCCGGAATGTTATTTTAACTTTTTCGGATTTCTCTCAGTGAAGGTCTTTAAATTAAAGATTTAGATTTAAAGATGTCAAAATCCTAAACGAAAAGCATTTTGATTGGGTTTTTAAAACCAAATGGATTATGGTTCTATTCCGCTGAAAAATGGAAAGGGAAATATATCTTCCGAAGAAGTGTTTTAGCACATGACTGTTCTCAAGTTCTTCTGCATTATCGACTATTGCTTGTATTCGTTGTATTCGTTCCCGTATCGACTGTTCTCCTCAACCCTTGTCGTATTCCAAAAACACAAAATAGTCGTGACGAGAACCAACACAAAGAAAAGTCAATCACGCAGAAGCACATGAGAACAGCCATGTACTAAAAGAAATATTCAAGAGAAATATTTCCATTTTCCTTTTCATTTGAAGAGCACCATAATTCATCCTTTATATTCAATTTTTCATTCAATTAGAGATGATAAATCATATTACAGGTCTGAAGATCTTCTAAGGGTGGATCGTCGCCCCCAAAAATTAAATGATTCTTTTTAAAAACTATTTGACGCTTATGACGAATTATCTTTTGCAAAATATGTTCTATTAGTAACTAATGCAAGTCATTTTGCAGAAAATAATTAGTAAAAAGCAGTGAATAATTTCCAAAAAATCATTTTGGAGTTACGTGTCGATCCAACTTTTGCGGTTAATGAGCTAGGTTTTTCAGGACAATCTGTCCTTCCCCGGTGAGCGTCGGAATTTGTTGATTAATTCTTATGAATGAAACACACAATTTCACCAGAGCTTTCGACACTTATCGCGTCTTCCTCAGTGGTTCTTGGTTGGTCTTTTCTTTAGGATTGTGTAACTGGTTTGAATTCGTATCAGTTCATTCGCTGTGTATAAAAGAAAGAAGAAAATTATCTGCTAACTAAATTCAAAACTGTGACAAAAATCCTAAAGAAAAGACCAACCAAGAATCACTGAGAAAGACACGATAAGTGTCGAAAGCTCTGGTAAAATTGTGTGTTTGATTCATAAGATTTGATCAGCAAATTTCGACGCTCACCGGAAGGACAGATTGACCTGAAAAACTTAGCTCAGTTACACCACCGCACCGTCGGTTATACCTTTATACAACAATTTACGGTTAATGTTTCACCGAATGTTTACGAAATATTCATTGACTTAGATGAAAATAAAACATGCAATTTTTGGTTTTTGTGGTATGTGTCTCGGCTCACCGTGAAAATTTTGGAGTATAATGTCCATAGGGGGAGGCTTTGATGTTTCGCATACAAAAATGATGTCCAAGTTAAGTAATTTTTTCTGACTACAACACGAACCGTATCAATTCACCAACTATGCCAAAAAAACCTCTTACTTACTAGGTTCAAAATCCTATCTCACAAAATCCTGGGAAATCCTCACATTTTTCTCTAGAAGAAAATGAAAATTTAATGGCGATTTGTCCGATAGTTCAATCAAGTTTCTATTTTCGCATATAATTTACATCACTCAAAAACGTCCCATTTTCACCGTAAATTTTGCACCCGACATTAAAAGTTACACATCATTGTTTAGACGGAACTCTAGTCTATCTGATTAAATAGTTTATGTGAGGAATAATATCTTTTAATATTACTTTTATGAAGATTTGTAAAAGGCATAATTTTATACACTGAGGAATCCATTTTCTTTCTTTGATTTTCAAATTCCATGAAAATGTCACTTTGGCAACCCCAAAATGTATGTGGAAATTTGAAGGTTATGTTGCATTGACGTCCGCAACACACAAGTGAGGTTATGTTAGAACATTAAAATTATAGTGTTGCCAGATTCACTATGCGATACATAATAATTCTTAATATCCGATCGATGAATATGGGTCAAGTTTGCGAATTTTTTTCCACCCACAAAAACGGCCTTCTTCATTCCAAGAGGTTTTTATACAAATTTAAACCCTAATAACCCCTCTACATCCTGTGATAGTAGTTTTCCAAAAAAAGTGATATCAATTGTGCAAAATTGTACAAAATATTACACATTAAAATTACAGTTTTGCACCTGTTTTTAATTTTTGTTTCCTGAAACTAGGAAAAAAGAATTAGACACCCAATTTTTTCAGGAGAGGTGGGATTTAAGAGTAGCTATTAAAATATATAGCCATATGTGAGATTCATAAAGGAATACGGAAGAAATACGAAGTGTTTGATGGTAGCGTATATGCGAAACATCAAAGCTTCCCCCTACTAATAGTTTAATATAAATTTGCTTAATTTGGTTACTAAATTGATTGATTAAAAGTTAAGCGAAAGCCTAACAAGTAGTTATTAAGTCATTGTTAAAGGAAAATTATTTAAAAAAAACAGTGCAAAATTTTTATTGATTTTTTTAATCTAGATAGTCTTCAGTGTAATAAAATCGTTTATTAATTTAACCATCTAGCTTTAATATTGAAAAAGAAAAAAACATATATTATACTATTAAAGCCCTGGGAAAATTTTCTGAATAACCTTTTACTGATTATATTGAGGTATGTTTCGCCGCGATCGCGATTTTACAATTTGGGAACAGTTAGCTAAGACACTTACCTTTCACGGAGTCTCCATGCCTTTGCTCCCATTGCTTCTTGTGGTCACCGGTGTGGAAGTCTTTGACACCGTAGTCGAATTTGTAGTTAGGGTAGTGCTGAAAATTTAACACTAATTAAAATTGGGATAAATAAAATTCTGTTTTGTAAAACTCTTTAGAATAAAAGTCTTTTAGAAGAGTTTTACTAAATTTCGGCCAGCTTGCAATTCCGTTCACTTCCTTTGTTTCTTAAGTTTCCATGAATTTTTAGGTTTTGCATATTCAGGAGATTATGCAAGGCAAAGAAAACAAAAAATGTCGCTTCGATGAACGTGATGATGTGAAAAAGACTTTGGAAGAATTCCAGAAAGACAAGGAAAAGAATCAAGGTGGACGAAATATTACCCAAAGATCTCTGTATTTTTATTCATTTTAAAAGGTGTTGAGAATAATTTCAAAACTGATTTAAAAATGTTTAAAATTTAAGATTTTGGCGATTGCATGCGACTATGGCGAAAATTGTTACATTTACCCTAATAGACTTTTAGTAGCCTTATAACAAGATTATTTTCAATTTAAATCCTTGTAGAATTATTCAAATATTTTATAAACTATCAGTTTAAGAAACATTTTCATTTCTTCATTGTGTTATAGATTTCTTAAAAGGAGTCTTATATATAGCCATGCCTGATGTATGCCTGTATAAGTGTTTTTTTCGGTCACGGTGACCAGTATAAACAAAGCAGTGCACTTATAAGGGACTTAAGACTTTCTCAAAGCATTAAAAGTAAAATTCTCATTAACAATCTCATAAATGCATTATTAAAAGTCTTGAAGATAGTAATTTTGCTTTTTACCATGTTACTTTGAAAAGTTGTTGCAACCTATTTAAGATTGATATAAGCAGACTATAGGAATATATGGTTTTATAACCTTTCACTTGAAGAATTGTACAAGATGATATTGTAAAAGAGAAATGTTTTATGGGTAATCTCAAAGAAAAAACTTGGAAAATTGTTTGTAAATTTTATAGCCTATAAGAAAGTTCGTACTTCTCTCACAAACATTGTTCGTAAAGCTGTCTACACATTATCAAAAAATTCTGTAAAAAATGACATTAAAAAAAGTTCTTTAAAAAAATCGCCTCCAGACTAGTGAAATTTTTTTTTAAAAAAACTGTATTTTTTACAGAAATTTGTATAGTGTGTAGGCGATTTTGTAAAAAAACGACCCATTTTTTTAAAAAATCAAGGTTTTTTCTTTAAAAAAATTCTTTTAAAAAAATGCCTCTACACACTGGGACAATTTTTTACAAAACAGTTTTTTAAAGAATTTTTTAAAAAATCACAGCAACTCGAGACATTTTTCATGAAAATTTGTCATTTGAGTGGTGGAAAAAGTGTGAAAAGTATTTGTTGGAATTCCCTGGGATAGTTGTTAGTGAATGTTCGTGGAAAATTTTCCAAAATTGCGAAAGTGCAGTGTTTTTCTACAGAAGTTGTTCCCAGTGGAATCAAAGCCAGCTTTGGAGAAACATTTTCGCTGATTTTTCTTTTGACGTTGCCGAAAGTTGTGATATCTGTGTATTCTTGAAGATTTTTATGGTACAGTGACCTCGTGCACCAAATTAAAACATGAATGGAAAGAAGGAAATTGAAGAATTTTGGAACATGAACCTGGTAAATCAATCAAGACAATAGACCTATTCAGAGCCACTGAGGAGATCCTAGTACATACAAGAGTCATCCGTAGTTACCACAGCCCATCACTTGAAGCCCCAGAACCACCTCCCATCAATCCTCCTTTTCAACCACGATGGAAATGTTCCCATCCGGAAGCACAAGGATGAGATGGCTACAAACTTTTGCTTCCTCCATGGGACTCCTGCTTGGACAGTAGTGGATAGAGGGAGAAGGCTTTAATGTAGACCGGATAACCAATAAAAGATTTCGGATTGGAAACCAAGATATGAGAATTTATTTTTCATAAAATTTATCATAATTATCACCAGTCTCCGGAATCAAATCAGTGTCATCCAGTATCCGGAATCAAATTTGTAGAATTGCACTGGATCAATTTTTGCAGGAATTTTGGTGAAGCACTTTCTAATTATTCCCCAAAGTCCTTCCCCTCATCCACTATCATGCTCTTCCAATTGTAGTCCTGAATTTTTTGCAGGAATAGCTTTGCAATAAAATCAGCGATTTTCTTTTTAGCATATTCATAGTACTTACGTCAATGTTCTTGGTTACAAATACTCCTGTTCATCCAAACGTATCCACAAGTTTTCCTGAAGTCCTGAAGCTTTTCCTGAAAGAGCTGCTGATCAATGGAATCTAGGATCTTTTGAGCTGCAGACCTTCTTCTCCACTCTACCCATTGTTCCTGGTAACAAATTTGTCCTTCCGAGTAATTTCTGCGGTTCTTCTGATGAGCATGTTTTGGTTTCCAGATTATCGCAAAGAAAAACAATTTCTGTACATAAATAACTGCGATAGTCACACAAAATTTTTAGGGAAAAACAACATTTTGAGGTTATGTTCACACACTCCGGAATATTGATTCCACTGGGAACAACTTCTGTAGAAAAACACTGCACTTTTGCAATTTTGGAAAATTTTCCACGAACATTCACTAACAACTATCCCAGGGAATTCCAACAAACACTTTTCACACTTTTTCCACCACTCAAATGACAAATTTTCATGAAAAATAATCCCAAGCGAAATGCTGAGAGTAATCTGTCAGAAATTTTTTACAAAAATTAAGTCTAGTGTGGAGGCATTTTTTTTAAAAAAATTTTTTAAAAAACAGTTTTTTTTAAAAAATTTTTTAAAAAATTTTTTAAAGAATTTTTTTAAAAAATGCTCATAATGTGTAGACAGCTTAAGACAATTAGTTAACGAATAGTTTTTTTTATTATTATTTTAGAACCGTTTTTCGTACACTTTGTTTGTCTGATAAAACTTTACAAACAAATGACAAAATTTTACGAACATTTTTCTTCATGTTTTCGAACATTTTCAAATATTTCGTAAAATTGTTGGTAAATGTTTGTGTATTCCTATTAGGGCCTACGAGATGCTCGTAAATCATATAGTCTACTAGAAATTTTCGTAAAAGTTTGTAGTTTTTCACAAACATTATTTGTAAGATGATAACTTGACGAACATTCTTTGATGTTTTACACAATTTTTTTTCGTGAATCTTCGTGAAAACAGGGAAAATAATATTTTTGTCATTTGTTTGTAAAGTTTTGCCAGTGAGAGAAAAAATGGACGAACAAATGTTTGTATAGGAACAGAAAATGCTGGTGAAGTGATCATTTTGAGTTCGTCAAAATGTTCAAATAATTCAGTAGGAATTCAGAAACATTTGGAAACAATTTTACGAAATAGGAGCATTTTTTCTGTATACACTAAAAGGTATCTAGTTTATCCTTACCCAGTAATGGTCCCCATATCCGTAGCCACCACCGATGCCTCCTCCGTATCCACCTGCTCCTCCTCCAGCGCCAAATCCGCCAGCAGCACCCCCAAAACCACCTCCAATTCCACCTCCGGTGCCTCCTCCAATGCCTCCCCCAAATCCACCTCCAAATCCACCACCGCCAAAGCCTCCCCCATAGCCTCCACCGTAGCCGTGAATATTATCATGCCGATGGACATAGCTCTGGGCTCCTCCAGCAGCAGCTACAGCCATACAAGCGAAGAAACTGAGCACCTAAAAGCAGGAATCACAAGAAAGATTACAATACAATGCTCCATTCAAAATTTAATTGATCTTCTCCGAGTCTAAAACCCCATTACAACCATCCTCATGAGCTTCTTACAGAATTGGATGGTTTTTGCATGCAAAATAAATTTCAAAGAGCACATAAATTGTCTAACTTGGCAGAAACCATAAAAAAGTAAATTATTTTCAATGTTTGACCAAGGATTGTTCACTTTAACACTCGCCAATGCCAATGTGAAGAGAAGTTTTCACGGCTGGTTGAAGCTCAACACATTAGAAAATTGCATTTTGCTCATGTCGAAATTAAATAATTGCAATTTAAGGAAAAGCATTTTATATAAGTTTTAGCATTTCTCACCTCTTTCGACAAAATGTACAAAATCGAGGTGAAATTGAGGTGAGAACGCCCATTTTCATTTACAATTCAATTGAATAATCGATTGAATTCCCTCTTAATGCATTTTGAACATAAGTTGGGGCTGTTCTTGGAAATTTGAGATAAAATTTATTGCAATTCATACAGCATGTCGTACACATAATATTGTGATAAGGAAGCATTATGTGAGGCGATTTATTTTATAATAATTCTAAGGAATTTATTATAGAGTAATATTTTATGAAAATGGTGAACAAATCGTCTTTCTTACACTCAGAAAAATAATCGGGTAAAACTTACTCGAATCGATGTTGAATTAACTCTTTTTCGTTGTGATTTTCGATTGACTATATTTTAGAGTTGATTTTACTTTTATTTAGGTGTAATATTCGGAAGAGTTGTTTCAACTTTTTTCTCCTAAAATTTACATTACAAAAGAGTGTAAATAACTCTTTTTAAGACTGAAAATAACTCGTTTTAAGAGTTAAAATAACTCTTTCAAATCTCAATATGAATATGTTCTGCAATTTTATTTTTTTTTATTTTATCATGTTCTTTATTAGTATTTTCTTGACCTCAAGTTCTCTATGTTCCGAGCGAAATATCACGTATGCAAGCACATGTCTTCATGAAACACTGTTAGGCATATTTCCAATTGATGTTCCTTATGAACTTTATCACACGAAAATCTTCTTGACTGAAGTATATTCTTAAAACGAAAACACCTAAGCATATACTTCAGTCGAGATTAAATTTTACATCGAAAAAGAGTAATAATTACATCGATATCCGACGAATTAATTCAACTCGCACGAAGAGGTGTTTCAACTCTATTTACTAAAATTTACGACGAAAAAGAGCGACAATCACATCAATTCGTAGAGTTAATTTAACTCTTCCATAGAGTTGTTTTAACTTTTTAGGTTTTTTCTTAGTGTACTTAATTTTGATTCTCAGAATAGATACACAATTATTCAAAATTCCTGTAATCCCTGTAATAGTTCATAAATTCAATAAAATTCATTTAAGTTTCACATGGGTAAGCTTTCAAGAGTTTCTGCAGGTAATTAAATAAATTGGTACCCATTTTGCAGAATAATAAAAAAAATTATTTGGACAGTAAAAATAGAGTGTGATTAGTATTACTTCGAAGTATTAATCGTAAATTTTTATTGCTTAAAAATAATGTAATATTATGTGGAAAATTAAGTAGTTAATGTCCATTTTTGCATCTTGGGGAAATTAATGGGATTTCTGATAAACTTTGGTCTATTTACTGATGAAAATGTAATAATTTATTGCTTTTTTTAAATGATTTTTTACGATGTTATGTATGTTTCACTAACTAGCTAATATACTAAGTACTTATAAAGTACTTAATAAGTACTTAATTTAATGCAATTGCACTTTTAGAAAAGTTTAGACATCGTTACTAATGAAAATTAGTTGATCAGGTGATTATTATCAAATCTATATAAAATAGTTATTATAATATTAAAACATTTTACTCATAATAAATTTATTAGTAGTGACAACATAAGGCAATATTTACGTGGATAAGTTGCGGCAATTATCTCATAATGGTTTCATATAATTGTATTTGCTTGTGTTAAATTAAATTAAATGAAATCGATATCCCAACTAATATTGGTCCTAAATCCCTTTTAGTTCTCACAACTAATGCAAATAAATGGACCTATATTTTCATAAAGTTCTGACAATTTTTTCAATAGTAAAGAGTGGTTTTTTACTTATGTTTTGAAGTTTTTTCGAGCTATATAGTAACCACAACTAATACGATATAGTTATTACAGCCAATAAGATGGGTATAAACCAAATTTATTTAGTTATTGAAACTAATATGTTATAGTACCCGTTACTAATCTAATTTAGTTATGATAACTAAATGAAAAAGTTACTGTAAGTAATCTTGGTCAACTATTTCATTTAGTTACCCTAGATAAATACATGGATGGGCCTATGCTTACTACATTTTGTAGTTTTCATTACTGTATATGGGGTAGTTGGGACTAAGTTTTTCTAAGAGTGTGCTTAGCCTTAAGTTGGAGAATTGGGGCACCGTTTAATTGTGACAGTTTTGGAACTTGTTGAATTTTATCAATTTATTTATTTTTGCTTATTTTTGCTGTCAATTTTCTTATCATAGAATTAATATGCGACATTTTAAACGTAACAACTAATTTTAAATGTAATATTAATTTTGTGATAACAAATCTTTAAATATTAAAAGACATTCTTGTAATTCGTCAATCATTTTATTAACATAAATCTTTCGTTGAATCATTTCTTATTTAATTATAGTGAATAACAATTAGCACACATAATTAAACTTTAAATATTATAAAAAATTCGCGAATTAAACCTCATGCAATTCAATGAAGATGGTAGTGGTCAAGTTCGAATTTGTTTGTAATTTGAAAGCTAAAACCTCGAGGAAATCATTGGCAAGACAAATTAAGTTCAAATAAAGTAATCTGTAGAAAATATTTTAATAAATTCATATTATTTAATTAATATAGCTCTCGCCAAATTTTTCATTAATCTTTTCAAAACAAAGTTGGGTGCGTCCTGTATGATCCTTAAGCAAATATTTCTCTTTTCAAACTTCCTAATAAATGCATTACAACAAAAATATTTAAAATAATTAACAGAAGCGTTTAAAAACAAATGAGCATTAGTAACTGGAAGGAAAATACTCTACCAATTTTTGACCAGTTCTGAAGATTAGTTTAATTACCTAAAGATCTGAAAATCCTTAAAAATTTGAATTGGAATTGGAAACGCTTTAACAACCCTTCTGGCCAAGTAAGCGTGAATTAATACCTGAATTAATCTCTATCCTTCACACTTTACTTTTTACAGGCTTCCGTAGAAATGACCCCTTAGGAAATATATGTGGGAGATGCTGTTTTGCGTTCGTAGCGGTGAGCATTGGAACTATGAAATTTCTGTTGGCGGTCGTGGTATTAGAACCTACTACTGAAATCTTATCAGTAAGGCCTAAAATAATGCCGATAGCTGAGTGGTAATTAAAGTTTTAGTGCTGGGACCACTTTCTCTGTGTCAACTGGGAAATAGTGGCTAACTTTTAAATGAAATTTTTATTTGACAGCTTTTCTTAGATTTAATATGTAGGGGAAAACGCGCTACTTTCGGACTACGGGCGACTCAAGCTTCGGACAACTTAATTTTTCTTATTGGATTAACTTAATGTTCTTATTGGATTTCATTCTATTTCCTGGAAATTTTGAGCATTAAACCAACTATTGAAATATAGTATTATTATAATATATTGAGCCAAATTAATTCAAAACACATTGATGAATTGCTTGAAGCCTGAGTCATCTGAAGGTAGCGCGCTTTCCCCTATTGGAAAAAGTTTTATGAAGCAGAGAAAATGGTAAAAGAATTCCAACAATAACACATGTTTTTATGATTTGATATATTTCTTTACGTCTTTAAAGTTTTATGGACTAGTTTACCTAAAGTCAATAGCATTTGTGTTTTAATTGATAATAATATAACATTTATATAAATGAGTACTAATAAATGTACAATTAATTTACGATTTTTTGTTTAATCAACAAAAATAATTGCATGGTAATTCATTATGGTAACTCATGAAGAACCCTCAATTTATTTTGAATAACTTTTCAAAAGCATTACGGAATTCGGAAAGCCAATTTTTGGAAAATATTCTTTTCTTTTTAATTATTATAATTAGAATTATTATGAGCATTTTTTTCGTCCTAGCATTTGAGAAAAAAACGACGATTTATGAATTTTGAGCAGTATTAAAAAAAGCATATAACCACATTAAAAGTATTTCGTATTAATGAATTTAAATTTTCTCATGTCTTATTCGTTATAAAATTTTATTTTCGCTGTAGTGCAAATCGGAGCAGAATTAGTCATAAGTAAAATTGGACAGTGGGACATGGGACGTAGGTAAAATTGGAGGTGGTGTTATACTTTTCTTTATGAAGAATATTGAGAAAATTACTATAATTCCTTCCCTATTGAAATATATGTATTTATTTGCCCTATCAGGAAATATTTAATAGTAAACTAATTTGAAAAGTTCTCCCTAATGTTCTGAATGAATTTTCGGTCTGATGAGATGTAGCAGATAGTGGACGGAAAAATAGACCTCTCTAGATTTTTACTCTTTAATTCTTCACGACGTTTCTGTGTCAGCCTTTTGGATGGTGAACATCTCAGTGAAAAATTGCAAAAAAGTTCAAGTGATGTGCAGCAGTAAATTTTCCCACCTGTACGTAATTTTTCCTCCAATTCGAAACCTGATGAAGAGGACATTCATCCTCGAAACGTCGTGAAGAATTAAAGAGTAAAAATCTAGAGAGGTCTATTTTTCCGTCCACTATCTGTTCTCCCTAATGTTTTATATAGTTTTCAGAGAATAGAATGTGTATTTGCTTATAGGAACCTAGGAAAAAATAATTTTCTTAATACCTCTTAGTTTTTCAGGTTTTAAATTTATTAACCCAGTACGTCTTAAGAAATTAGTATTCGCAAGTAATTAGGAATAAGGCAGGATATAATATCATTCTTCTCTTTCTTGTACGTTTAACGATTTAAGGGCAATTTTAACACCGATGTCAGAAAGAAAATGATTATTTCTGAATATGTAAATTTACTTTTTGTAGTAGTGCATAATCACAATGCAGAAGTTTGTAGGAATCAAGGACATTTGCTGCAAATCTCCAGCTAATTGTTATATTAAATATTTAAGCTTAAGAAGGAGGAATTTTCAAGTTATTGCATTGACGAATGATTTTAAGTATTTTTTCATAATTTATATTTTCTCTAAACACAAACATACAATAACTATGCATAATATTTTTCACAAGGACGAAAATGATCAATTAATGGTATTTTCAGGAAAATTTATATGCTGGACACATCCATGGCTTAAGTCGAAGGACGACTATGCGTAATTATAATCAAAATAATGAAGAGACTACAGTCCTATCAGTAGTTTCCCACTCAGTCACCTCTCGGATTAATCCGTAAGTCTGCCCAGCGCATTAAACGGTCTTCAGACAAGATGTTTAGCCTATTTAGCCCAGTTCCCGAAGATCTCAAATCCCAAATAGCGAGCATTTTCATTGCTTCTTCCGGGAGTAATAGGTCATTTATCTTTAATAAACCAATCCTACTTCAATTTTTCTAAAAAAATCGTGATTGATAAGAAATTAGAGCGGTTAAGCCATATGGCTGAGCCTTGGGTCTGAAGCCCATATCATGGGCTATAATGGTTCCAATCGTCCATAAAGATAAAAAGATCACGGAATGCGTCTTTGTTGGATTTTCCAAGGTTTAAGGAGAAACGGTTCATTTTGATTATCATTCTTTTCTATCGGTTTCCTTTCCATTTTTCTTTTATTTTGGATCAGTGAAAAGCATCTCATTCTTAAAGGGTTCAGAAAATCAAGATATTAAAATAAATAGAATAAATATTATAATTGAAGTTAAATATATTATACTGAGCTCTTTTTGGCGATTTGTTCGAAAAATTGTTATCACAGAAATGTCCGTCGAATTTTTACTGTTTTTATTAGGTACACAAAAAGTAATATTGATACTATAAGAACTTTTAGTGAATATATTAGACATTAGACGCAAATATGTAACACAAATTTAAGCACTTTGCAATTAGTGTAATCACTGAGTTAAATGTCCGTTAAACGTTCGATTTATTTATTATTCCCTTACAACTTACAACTCTTAATTTCCCACTGCTCTTGGGGTGCACTAATCACTTAAACTCTTCACCAAAAATAGCCAAAAATAATTGGACTACTACCTTAAGGTTCTGCATCCTGTCTCAGCGGTGGTAAGGGCTAAGAACGAATCCTGATGACGCCTACGAAAGAACTCACGGAAAAATCGAACTGCGCCAAAGGCTCAAAAAAGACTGATTGTCTTGAGGGCACCATGTGAGCTTTTATACAAGAAAAACTTAATTTGTGTGCTGAAATTGTGGTGTAGAGAGAAAAAAAAAGATTGCACCCACCACCCCAGTTAATTGAAAACAAACAATAAATTATTTGCCAACACATTCCGATCGAAAGTGGAGTATTGTGAATGATTTTCAATTTTATGCCACAAAAGTGCACAAGTAGGAGAAGAAAATCTAAGACAAGATGGTAGGGAAAAACGCAATGCAATTCTTTACCCAATGCCCTTTGTGGTTTGATTTAGAAAAAAAGTAAGAAAACATGAGTTTTAAACAGGTAAGAAAAAGTGTAGTCAGAGATGGTGAAGTGCGAGTTTCCCAGTGGTTTTGATGCAACAGACATGCACCAATATTGCACCTAAATCTGTTAGGAAAATTTTGTGGTGTTTTGTTATTCGAAAACACCAAAGTCTTGAGGAACTTCAATTCAAACTCTCATGAAAATTCTTTAATGATGAAGAAATTTCCTTCATAGAAATTACCAATCATGATCACAACATTGTCATGGAATTTCATCAGGTAAATCACACCGGAGGGAAGACATAAAAAAAAAACCATTGAAGCTAATTTATTCAACAGAGAAATACATTTCAATTAATATTATTTTCCCGCGGAAAGAAATTCAATTTAAAGCAAACACCATTTTTTTATCTCCATCGCAGGTGATAATAACTATAATTTCAGGTGTAATTTACAAAATATCACCATTAATTTTCATCTCAATGGACTTTTAATAGCCTCTCACTGGGAGATTAGTTTTCCATGTGACAAGTTTCAACACCAAACATTGTAGCAAAAACCATAAATTAATCGATTAATTTTTCCAACCATGTCTCCACGGGGGCGGCCAAAGTCTTGTAGCGTGAAAAAAGTGGAGTTTGCAGGTAAGAATGCACCTGCAATTATGTTGCAATTAATTGCAGAGACCTATTGCACAAAAATACGTTACATGGTCAATTTGCAGGGTGAATGCAAAGCTTAGAAAAAAAACTGACCGCACTTCAAGCTCAATCTTAAGCAGAACTTCCGACAGCCACTGAAAATCCAGTGCTGGGAAAACTTTCAACTGGAAATTAATTGAAATTTGGAAAATCATGTCAGCGTTATGCAAAAACAATTAAAGGGATGTATTCATTTAATAAAATCGTGTTCTTATACTCGGAATAAGTAATCTAATTGAAGAGTACTCCGTGCTTAAATTTACACATAAATTAGGGTAATTATCACACCAAAAATAAAAATACTTCGACTGTCAAGGTTGAGATAATATCAAGGATTATTATGGATACTGAATGTTTGGCAAAGTAGGGGAACGTTCATGCCTTCGAATAATGTGAATTTTCTTTAAGTTTTCCTAAGAGACTTACACATTTCTATTAAATATTAGTTAGCTTATTATGATTTATTGTAATTATGCGACGATTATGTGCAAATCTCTTAGGAAAAGTAAAAGTAATTCACATTGTTCTAAGGTATGTACGTTCGAAGGGAGAGTACTTTCCCCTATCAGCAATTCTATCACGTATTGAATATTCTGTACAGGTTGTCTGATAAGTCCGCGTAAAAGCATATTTAAATTAACACAGTAGATTTTTTAGTACTACTCATAGTATGAGCTTATGTCAAGTTTTATTTCGATCTAATAATTCTTTCTTATTTTGCAAACCAATTGAAGTTGACGTGTTAGTGAATTTTTCAAAATGAAAAATTTGAACTTCGAGCAGTGATAATGTTCTTTGATAAAATAGGTTTAAAGGCAATGGAATTTCATTCCAAGATGGTAAAAGGACTAGGCATATCTCTTCCTATAAAATCAATTGTCGGCAGTCGATCATTTGAGTTTGAAGGTGGTCAGCAAGCCTCGGAGATGAACTATGCAGTGGAAGTCCAAAAGGCGAAACAACCCAGGAATTGTAAAAACAATGCATGTTACTGATTATACAGACCGAAATGTGGATAGGTCTAAAATTGCTCATATCGTAGGCATCTTAAACCAATAGCTGCAACAAATTTTATAATAAGATTATATATGAAAAAATGTTTCAAAAGCTTATGCAGCGTCTTTTAAAAATGCGACAAAAACCCAAAAACCTTTTAAAGTACAAGATTCTGAGACTCATTTAGACCATTTTAAGTATATTAAGACTGATTTTATGCATCATAGTGTAGCTATGTACGTGTTGGACGTACTACTATGATACTAAATTGATACAAGAATACAAGAATACAAGGATACAAGAATTGATACAGTGGGACCTCGATGCAGTCAACTTATTATTTCCAGGCCTGTTGGACTCTATTGGATTCGTTGATTCTATTGGAGTACGAAAAAAATTAATTAGAATGAAAAATTTTGATAGAATGTGGTATTATTTCATGTTTATCCTAGATCATTGATAAATTCAAAACTATTGTCGAATATTTATTTAATTAACCCATAAATTCTACACTCGCTGTTTTTATAATTAGTATATCTTAAGTATAAACAACTGATTAAAGGGGAAAGCTCGAGTGGTAATGAGGGTCGTATTAATAAACTTCCAATAGACTTATGGGAGGTCGTCTGAAGCCTCTAAGTCAGAGGTGTGCAAGAACCGTTTTAAACCGAACAAACGTCAATTAAAACTTACACGTTAATGGTCAAAACGCTACTGGGACAGACCTATTTTAACGTTTATTCAGTTTCAACGGTTCAACGGTTCGCGCACACTTCACACCCCTGCTCTAAGCCAATATATTTAACCATTCTGTGCTTTAATCTTTAATATTTTTTGTTAACCAATTTTAATTTTCTGTTGCTTATTTTGTTTTTGATCCAAATTTTCTTTTGAGATATTAATCTTTTAAATTAAAAATGAAATTTTGAATTTACACTACATTTTTTTAAATAAGTAAATTTATTGAAAAGTATGAATAAATTTCGAAAAAAAATTCGATATGTTGTATTCAAGAAATCTAGCATCCTATACGTTTTTCTTTGATTTAATTTCCTTACATTACGATCATAGGCCTAATCAAAAAATCTTAAGACAAGAGAAAAAGGACATGAGAACTTTCAATCGGTTGAAACGCATAAAATCACGAAAAGAAAATTATTTTGTTGGAAAATATTTAGACGGTTAATATACATACAAATTTTATCATAATAATTACCATGTATTTACATAAATGTTTTTCTTGTGTTAAAAATGTAACATTGATACATCAAAACACTGATTTTTGATTTTAAAGTTGATTCTATCGGAGTCAATTTGGGTTCAAGTTGACTCTATCGGAGTCCGTAGAGTAAAAAAATAGCTGTTGACTCTATTGGAGATTGCCTCTATCGGTGGTTGACTCTATCGAGGACCCACTGTATTTCGGTCCACTGAGGCTGGATATTCACTTCCAAAGCAAATAAAGCTTGAAAGATCGATTAACAGAGTTTTGATCTTAATATCAAAAGTGCTCGCCGTGTATTGATTATCTTGAATAATTAGCTGAAATTCTCCAAAAAATTCTGTAAGCCTTGTCTATCTGGCCTTCACCAGTAGTGGTAAAGGCTAGCTGATTAAAGAGATAGTTGAAGTCTTCTAGTAATCCGCCCATATTCGACCTTGATATTATTTCTATTATTATCGTAATATTCAAATTGTATTTTTAATTGAATTTTGAGCACTGTTTTTGATCGCAACGGGCTTCAGACCTAATACCGGTTTCAGACTGGAGGCTTAGCCCAGTTCCTCAAGGTCTCAAAAATTTAAATACTAGACAATTTTATTGATGTCTCAAAATCTAATGGATACTTTGCTTTTTAATATTCAATCCTAAGCAACAATTTCCTCAAAAAACTTTGTTGATAGAGAAATAAATCAATTAAGCCATATTGCTAAGCCTTAGTTTATGGGAAATTGTTGTTCAGGATTGGTTATTAAGAGCAAATAATCCATTAGATATTTAAAAAATCAATAAAATTGCTTGTTATTTAGATTTTTGAGACCTTCGGGAACTGGGCTAAACCTCCAGTCTAAAGCCGACATAATTTGACAAGGAAATGCTCAACATTTAAGGATTGTCCATTTAGTGTACTTTCGACTATTTTTTCTCAATGAATCAGTATTTAGTTAGTATTAATGCCGAACTTTAGCCCTTAGTCTTAGACTCATAAAGAAATTACTTCATCCACTAATCCACCCTGATTATATAGTTCTTGCTGTTATTACTATATAATGATTACAGTTCTTGGTCGGGCGTGCACTCATAGTCAAAAAAATATTGAAAACAGATTCATCCAAAAAAAGACTCTTATGCAATTATCGTCATTTAAGATTTTGAACTTATTGAGAAATTCGAACTCTTATCCATGATTTCTTAAGGACATTAACGGAGTTATCCTTCTAAGATGACTAATACGGGCTTCAGACCTAAGACTTAGTCATCTGGCTTAACTCCTCTAGTTCTTAATCAGGCACGATTCTTTAGAAAATTGTTATTTGGGATTGGATTATAAGGGCAAATGATTCATTAGATTTTGAAAAATCAATAAAATTGTTTTTTATTTAGATTTTTGAGACTTTCGGAAACTGGGATAAGCCTCCAGTCTGAAACCGGCATAAGATAGCGTTTTAGGAATATTTTTTTAAAATTAATCTACTCAAATAACCCTTTAAAAATACTCAAAAATGAACGGTTTTACACATTTTTCCAAATATTTCCGGACGCGAAAACTTCCGAAAAGAGCTCGTCTCATTTTTGTCATCAGGGATGATACAAACATCTACCCTGTAAATTAGAGATCGAGCGGAGAAAGTTGACCAAATTGCTGATTGCAATAGGTATATGATTATGTAAGAATCACACCTAAAAGATGTACAGGAAATTCTTCGTGGCTCGGAAAATGATTGGGAACTACATCTGGGAACCCTTGGTAGCCAAAATTTTGGTAATATCTAAAACTTCACGAGAGTCCCTATAACTCGGCACAGTTTCCGGAACCGTTGAGACATCTTGAAGATATCTCAGGAATCTCATGGTAAATATCTTTCAGAATTATGGACTCGTCGTGAACTCAGGGAACTCGTTAAATTTTCAGGTACTCTGGAGTCTTTTAAAACTTTCGTAACTTTGAAAATTCTTTAAATTAATTTGACGTTTCCGCGATACAAAATTTATCACAATTCACGGAATTGTGAAATCGTGGTAAAACAACTGTTTATGATATGGGTCAACGGAATTACGAAAATTTTACTAGTTTCACAGTAATTAAAATAGATGCTAGTGTCGAAGTGTTGACGTTATGGTGACTAATAATTGTGGAGCTTAGTTTTATGTTTGATTTTCATTCGGAGTGCGTTTTTTGTATTTGCACTTAAATTTTCCTTAGGTGACGCATAGGTAAATTCCTTACTAATCTTTTATATTAATTAAATACTCACGCTCAAAGTAAATTTATATAAGATTTCTCACTAATGTACTCACTTTACATAAAACTTTAGCAAAATTGATAAACGTGTTTATCAAGCACGATATCGCTAAAATATTTTGCGTAAAATTGGTCTACAGACGACTGTTCTTTGTTAGTCATATGACTTTCAAGGGACTCATATATGACTACACTGAGAGAAATCCGAAAAAGTTAAAATAAGATTCCGGAAATGTTAATTTTACCCTGCAGTATTGATCCGAAAACGCTGTAAATATTACCCTTTTTAGGTATATTATGGGTTAAAGTTACCCTTCTTTCATGTTGATTTTACCCTTAAAAGTTGTAAAATTAACATTAAAAATGTTGATATATTTTTACACCAAAAACCAAAAAGTGTTAAAGCAATGTCGAAAAAAAGTTAATCGCAGCCTCTTTTTTTTTCCTCAGTGTAATTAAATACATTAACCTTACTAAAATTATGTCGTCAGAACTAGATTTTGCTACTTGGGTCTTGTTTTTTAATTATTAATTTTTGCATAATAATACATAATCCGAAAAAAAGTACTAGTGTTAATTTTTCTGAGTGTCATAAACTTTGATAATGTTTAATTTAACATGGTTTTATTGGTTTACCTCTATTAAATAAATCATTTATTAAAAGGTTTTATGACTTTTACATATGTACAATAAATGAATACCTATTTAAAGTTCAAAACTTTCTGTATTCGTTCACAATTTATTATCAATTTGCATTTTCAACATTAAACCAGTGCATAAAGCATGCATTTGACCCAAAATAAATTCAGGAAGGAAATTCATGCAATTTTTCATATTTTTCATGATAAATCCCAAACACTTTTGATCTCACTTTCAAAGATCTATGACATCTGAAAGCCAGAAGGTCTTGAGTTTACTTTTCATTGAAGCACAAACATGCTTTTTTTTCTGCACTGTGCATTCTTCTTAAACCATCTTTTGTCCAAAGTGTATTAAGTTTAATTGTTTTGCTCTATTTTCTCACCTGCTTGATTATGTTTTTTCTTCTATACCACCACTCGCTATGCATTTTCACGATTCCCATCAACTTTGCAGCTCTGGCAGTATAAATGCGTGAGCGCAAATGAAGTCAATTGAAGTGTGAACAAGATGTAAAGTGACGATGGTAATTAATAATAGCGATAAGTCGCCTTTTCAATCACTCTGATGAGAACCATTTTATGACATATTCCATTGCGAAATGCCACTTTTTTTGTGCCTTCCACAGCATCGAAGAAGAATTTTTATAGCTGAGACATTTTCGAATGGCAGAGGCCCCAAAAACTCTTTACATTCTGAGGTCGTCAATGTGAATGTGAAGGCTGACAATGTTCAGTAGAAATATTTAGACAGGTAGGTTTGGTTACCCATTATTAGCTGATGAGATGCTGCAAATACTACTATTTAAATTGGCATGAAGAAGGTGGGAAAAAAACAGAGCAACAATAGCTAAAGTAATTGCTGAAAATTAGTCAATTTTGAAGCTATAAAATAGTGGAAAATATCACAGCTATAGCAACAACGGCTGAATCACAATAGAGATATTCAAATTTTATATCCATCAAATTCGCCATCGTTAAGTAATCTCAGAGTGTTTTCAAAAAAATTTACTGATTTTGCAATTTTTAGGAATTGTTAGCTGTAATTTTCATGTTTGATCAGGAAAATTCCGTGAGATCAAAATGTTCATCTCTTTCGTTTACGTATTGGGCATGTCCATTCCACTCTTTCACATTCAAATCTAAATTCAAATTGTTTTGATGTTCAATAAAAGAAGAAGAGTACGAAAGAGTGAGACAGACATACGCAACACGTTTGAGAAAGAAAGCGATGGGAAATTTGATTTCATAAATTACCTTGATTTAAAATCTTTAAGTAAAAATGTCAAATTTCACTCAATTTATAATTCTTAATGGCACCGACATACCTTTTAGGTCAGGAAAATTTCATGAAATTGAAATTCACATCCTTTTCTCTCTTACACGTTTTGCATACATCTATATCATTCTTTCCCACTCCAAATTCGACTGAGCTAAATTCAACTTGTTTGAATTGAATTTCGAATAAAAACTTGTTATCGGTTATAAATCGTTTCATTACCAATTCAGCACCGTTTGGAACCGGTTCAGTTTTATCGAAAATGTCAATACCTTTCCAACGACTCTAAATATGATACCATTCGGGTGAAAAATACGCTCTCTGCGGCCTTTTTAACCAATAATAGGGAAAACCGGAAGTCGTCGGGAAGAGATAATCACTCAGGGAGACATTATCTCTTCCCGACGACTTCCGGTTTTCCCTATTGTTGATTGCAATTAACGTCGGCTTATACCCACAAAGGCCTTTTTAACCTTTGACCTTGGAAAACCATTATAATGGCTCCGGCTCCTTCTAGATCAGGAAAATTTCATAAAATCAAAATTCACATTCCTTTTTTTTTCTTAAAAGTTTAGCATATGTCTGTTCTATTCTTTTTCACTCTTCTTCTTCTTCTTCTTATTTTGAATATCAAACCAAATCAAATTTAGTTCAGTCCAATTTGGAGACAGAAAGAGTGGGACTTATGCAAATACTTTGAGAAAGAAAGGGACGCGAATTTTGTTTTCATGAAATTTTCCTGATCTAAAAGGCGTGTTAGACACATAGGGGGAAGTGGGGCACCTTTGAAATTACGATTTTTCATCTATTTTTAAATAAAATTTAGCCTTATTGTGATATAATTTAGATGCACAAACAGATTGAGAATCTAAATTATATCACGATAAAGCTCAATTTTATTTAAAAATAGGTAAAAGATCCCAATTTCAAAGGTGCCCCACTTCCCCCTAATGGCTCCGGCACACCTTTTACATTAGGAAAATATCATGAAGTCGAAATTCCAATTCCTTTCTTCTCACACGCTTTGCAAATGTCTATCTCATTCTTTCACACTCTTCTTCTTCTTTTAAATATCACTCCAACTTCAATTTAGCTGAATTAAATTAAATTAAAAGCTCAAAATAAATGAGATAGACATAGACAAAGCGTGTGAGAAAGAAAGGAATGTGAATTTTGATTCCATGAAATTTTCTCGATCTAAATGATGTGCCGAAGCCATCAAGAAACAAATTCGAATTTCGACTTCATGAAATTTTCCTGATCTAAAAGGTGTGCCGGAGCCATAAGGATCCAGCATAACTTCTAGACGAGGAAAATTTCATTAAATCTAATTTCACTCTTTCAAAAAGTTTGGCTTATGTCTGCTTCACTCTTTCGCACTTTTCTTTTTATAATGAACATTACGACACTGAGAAAAAAAAATGGGGATGCGATTAACTTTTTTCTTCATAAATTTAACACTTTTTAGGTGTAAAAATATATCATAATTTTTTAATTTTAATTTTACACCTTTTTATGGTTAAAATTAACATGAAAAAGGGTAACTGATGTAACCCTAATACACCTAAAAAGCATAATATTTACACCGATTTTGGATCAATACTGCAGGATAAAATAAACATTTCCGGAATGTTACTTTAACTTTTTCGGATTTCTTTTTCGGACTTCTTCGGTGAACAAATTAAATTTAGTTCAATTCAATTTGTGTACCAAAAAATGAGAAAGACATATACAAATCGTGAATGGGACTAGATCGGCTAGACGTACACTGTACCTAGGAACCTAAGCCACGCCTCCTATACAATTTACCAATACACTTTCTGTGCCGTTCTTTCGGGAAACAATTCCACACATTCAGTAATAAAATACAAGAATAATGCTTATTATTTATTGTTGATGTGATCAGTGCCAAGGTAGAAATATTTGCATGAATCTGTCAATGATGAAATTAATTCAGAACTCTTTTTCTGTATTAATAGCATCTGCACTTATTTTCACACATAAAATAGTAAGATTCGAAGCAATCAAGATCATTGAAATTTCCATTGCGCACCATATCCAGGCAATATTCTCTGTCATCAGTATTATCAGGTTGATTTTTGTCCCAAGGGGTGTAGGTAATCTCTGATCTATCGCCAGTCCAACGCCACACACAATCGCTTCTAGTCTTGCAGTTGTAAAAATTGTAACCTCCGAGCCAAACAGCATCTTCTTTAGATATAATCGATTTAAAGGCTTCGAACACTTCCATGTTTTCTTCCTTTGACCTGATACTTGCTAGTGTTAGATTTCTATCTTCACAGTATTTCAAAGCTTTAAACCAATCGTACTAAAAAATGGATAAAATATATTTAAGAGTAATTTCAATGAAGTATAAATTCACAATTCACACACTCTTATTTGGAAAAGCTCCACAGTTTTTCCACCAATTCTACGTTTAAGACCATCATCCTGAGCTTTGCAGAGACAAAGAAACGCAATTACCAAAATGGTAAAGTTAATGAATTTCATCTTTTGCAACAAGTATTCTTCCTCACAGTATTTGAATTAAGAACTGTAAGGAATATGACGAAGACAGGAACTTTTATACCATGGCATTATAGTGGCGTACCAAATTGTCTCACTTTTTCGAAATTTAAATGAACCAAGTACACGAAGCGTAATCTTGTTTGGCATTATTTAATTATTATTGTGAATCTTTTTTATTTGATATTATTTCATAAACGCATCGGAAAAGGGATTTTGGAATCATTAAAAAATATTGGAATCTTTTCAGATTGTGTATGGGATTTAAAGATCTTTGTAAAGAATCCATAAATTACATTTAACCTTGAAAAACCATTGGGAAAGTCATTGCTTGACCTTCAAAACATGCAGTTATATATATCGTCGGTTGCGGCTACCTCTGTCGTATCTGCATTTCTTTTGTGTCAGCATTTCACGCAAGAGGGAACGTCTGTATTGTAGTTGCTCCGAATGCAGATACAAATGAAATGCAGATACGACAGAGGTAGCCGCAACCGACGATATGTCTTCAGAAACATGGTTTTGGAGAAGAAGGACGGGAGTTGAGGAAAATAAAGGTCATGTTCAAGGTCGTCCTGTTGAAGTTTCTCAAAGTTACCAAATCGATATCTCTAACCTCTCTAACCGTTTTGCCTTTAGCTACAGAGGAACGGATGGACAAACACCGTAAGCAATTGTCGTAACTTACTGAGTCTATATATGCCAAGGATTCTAGTAGCTTAATACGAAAATACACAGCTTATACGAGAGCTGCAGGTACACGACTTTTAAAGTGTATTTTGAAATATTGAAATAATTTTGTTCCTCACTGTATGGACCAAGTGTCATCTTACTTGCACCACTTGCATTAAAAAAGAAAATTGATGCTCTTATGAATACCCACAACATGGTGAAGTTGAACAAAGAACAACCTTGATCAAAACACCTCTTTTGACTTTTAATTTCTGGATTGCACGCACTTGTTCAAGCATAATGGAATAATTCATTTTTTTCAGAATACAGTGAAGTAGCAGTAATGTAAACGAGTTTATTTGTTAAAGTCTATCTTAGATTCTTGGTTTAAAATATTTTTTATAATTTTAGTGCTTACACTAAAATTTATCCATTTACACTAATTTATAGTCACCCTGTTTGTATTCTTAAGATTCAAATAGGATTATTGAACCTCATTTCTATATTCATTAATTAAACAATTATATGAGTATCTTAAACGCTTTGCAATATCTTAACCCTTCACTCTACATTGTCACTGAACTGTCGGATATACAGTAGAGTTCCTCAAATTTGAACAATATTTTTAAAAATGTAACGGAATTCATGTGAAATTCACTTTCCCTATATTAAGAAGAATAAATTTATAGAATATATCAATGTAATTAATCGTGAAATAAATGGAAATTGTTGCGGAAATTAATATAATACTATAATATTGAGAAAACATAAGAGAAAAATGGTTCTAATTCAGACTCCACCTAAAACTTTCTTCACATAACCTCAAATTTTACATTTTGAATTCAACCGTGTCGTTCAAATTTGAGGAACTCGACTGTATTTGCATTGAAATTTTAAGCTTATCATCAGCCAACGCTTTTTTAAAATAAAGAAAATAAATATGAAAAATGTAAAAAAAATTCTTGTGATTAAATAAAGTAATAATAATAATAATAATAATAATAATAATAATAATAATAATAATAATAATAATAATAATAATAATAATAATAATAATAATAATAATAATAATAATAATAATAATAATAATAATAATAATAATAATAATAATAATAATAATAATAATAATAATAATAATAATAATAATAATAATAATAATAATAATAATAATAATAATAATAATAATAATAATAATAATAATAATAATAATAATAAACGGTGAAAAGACGCAGTACATTCGGAAACACTAAAATTCATTTACCATTTAATTTAATTTTAAGAATGTTTCCAGATGAGCATAACTTTATGTTAAGATCCTTAAGATCCCATCACTTTTCAGAAAAATTATGACACTTGTATTAATTCCAAATTAAAAATAAATTTAGGTCACTCCATCTTAGGGTGCAACCTTAATTTTAATGGTCCAATGTTTAATTTTTAATTTTTAATTTTTCTTAAGAGATTGAAGTGACATATAAAAACTAGGCATACCTACAAATTTAACTCAGAATATGTAAAGAAGGACCTACTCTTAAGAATTAAGCCACGCCCCCTAAGGAATTTAGTATTAGTAGGGGAAATTGGGGCAGTGGCAAATACGGCGTAGTTGTGAACACTGCGACTTTTTAAATTAGATATATAGACTTCAAAAGATGAGACATGTATGAATTGATAGATATAGGGAGGGATCCTTATTCACTGAAGAAATTGTTGACATAAGTCCAATGTAGACATACAAATCAGTGTATACAATTACCCCGTGTTTACTGCTGCCCTAGTATACCGTATAACTTGAAAAAGTAGGGACTTCTTTGTTCAGTTTGTAAGAGCGCTAGTCAATTGTCCATAACGGTAAGATCCTTGGTTCATCTGGTGCACAGAGTAGAATGTTTAGAATGAGATATTACAACAAGCGCAATAAAGTATTCGGTCTTTGGCTCAAAAACTCTGGAATCACGGAAAAAGCATTCACATTGCTGGGAGGTGTTCCGCGGCGGTCTACACCAGGGAGGTGACATTAGCTCTCAAAAATGCGACTAGTTTTAGTGTAATTTTTTTCCTGTTTTCATATACATTTCACAAGATATCTCCAAAACTACATAGGTTGCCAATTTAGGGTTTTTGGTTGCCTATTCTATATTAAGTTGGCCTTTATTTTGTATTAGTAATATTTCCTAATTCATTCTACAATGATAGAAAACACCCAATAAACTCAAAAGTCTTTTCGGTACGCTAGAAACCCTAGAAACACATGAGAAACATAGGAAACGTCATGCCCCTGGTCTACACTATAGCAGATTCCCTCCTTATATTGACATGATTAATAAAAATATTTGAAAGAGTACTGATACTGTTTCAGAAGAGGAAGCACGAATTTAGTGGTGATCATAGTGATACATCTCAAGGTCTATAGCTTCCCAAGAAAGTTGTTTCTAAGTAAAAGAAGAAGGTGTGTGCAGGAAGTGTTAGTGATTTTATTTAGGTTCCTTGTGCAAATTTCTAGGGATCTTAAGTTTTTATCATCATCAGATTAACTAGTAAATTTTCTGCAATAAAACACAAGGATAATGCTTAATATTATTCATTATTATTTATGTAAATCATGTTCAAGGACTCATTAGAAATTTCTGTAGTAATTTCTCCGGCTATCCTCTGGCATCATTTCATTAACTGCAATTGCAGGTACTTTCACACATAAAGTAGTACGTTTTGAAGCAATCAAGATCATTGAAATTTCCATTGGGTACCATATCTAAGCAGTATTCCCTTCCATTATCATTGTCAGGTTGATCTTTGTTCCAAGGGGTGTAGGTTATTTCCGATTTATCACTAATCCAGCGCCAAACGCAGTCATTCCTGCAGTTGTACCAGTTGTAACCTCCGAGCCAAACAGCAAGTTCTTTGGAAATAATTGACTTAAATGCAGAATAAACTGAGAGGTTTTCTTCCTTCGTTCTAATGGTTGCTAGAGTCATATTCCTTTCTTCACAGTATTTCAGAGCATCGAACCAATTGAGCTACAATTGATATTGGTAAAAAATATTCCTTTAATAGTTGTATGTTGTATGCATAGAATGAACTTAGTATACACACTCTTGTTTCAAAAAGTTGCACTGTTTTTCCACCAAATTTGTGAGTATTTGGATTATCCTCAGCTCTGCAGATGCAAAGACCAAGAAATATTACAATGAAAACGCAAAAATAGTTGAACTTCATCTTTCACAATGTATTTTCTAAACCGCAAATTTTGGTACTAGAAAGAATTTGGCAAAGACGGTAACTTTTATACCATGGCATTACAGTGACGTGCAAAATTGTCTAAGAAATATTTCTAAATTTAAATGAATCAAGAACTAGAACTGGGTATGTCTTCTGATATATTCTCTGTATCATTGGGAGATAATTCTTTATAAGAAAGGTTTATAACGTTATTTGTGTTATACTCATATTTTACACCGCATATGCAGATTATTAAAAGTTTTCCGAAATTAGCGGTCGACTATATAAAGCAAAAATACATTAACCATTAAACCTTAAGGGGTAACTGACTGGTCTCTATAAGAAAACAAATACAATGAGAATAAGGAGGTATGTAAGGTATAAAGGGAGAGATTTTGAATTATTGATACAATTTTGTCTTCCACTATTTGTACTAAGAGTCATCTCTTTTCAAATAAAAAAGAAGATTGATGATGTTACATTATATTAATGCTAATAATGTTAATAATCTTAATACCCACAAAAAGATAAAGTTAAACAATGAATAACCTTGACTCAAACAAGTTTCTCTACCTTTAGGTTACGAATTACGCACTTGTGCTAGCGTAATGGCACATTTGCTTTATTTAACAAATCGTTCATTTTTTATGTTATTAATTGAATAAATTTAGGTATTAAAAATTTTCAACCCGGCTGCATCAATCTTCATCGGTAATGAACCGGTTAAATACCGATTTTTGTATATTTTATTTGGATTTTTTTTCTTTTTTCCCGTAACCCAGCTTTTGCACCCTCCCTTCCATACTCCGCGATTCAAAACGATAACTCTACAGAGCCTCAACACACCCAGTCGTTTAAGGACCTCGTAAACTACTTCAGCCACCTTCTATTAAGGGGTTAGGGGTCTCTCAGGTAAAAAAAAAAACAGTTTTATTTTTATTATTTTACAGTATAACATTTGCAAAATATTTTTTGAAAAATTCAAGTCAATCGGCGTAAAACTCTCGGAGGTAGAGAAGTTGTAGTTATGCATTCCGACCGCTCGCGCATATTGTTTTAAAACTTTAAACGCGTTTTTCTCAAAACACCGTTTTACAATGCGGTAGGGGAAAGTGCCCATGCTTGATACCATTGGAAGCTTCGTAATGACTAAATTTTCTATGTCTCAACAATATATATGTGACTCATCGCAACCATTTTTTAAAAGTATAGGAAAGTGTTCAGTCATTACGAATTTAGTCATTACGAAGCTTCCAATGTTATCAAGCATGGGCACTTTCCCTAGTCAAGCTTACTCAGAGTCTACTGAACCGATCTTTCTGAAATTTTGCATACTTGTTTTGAGAAGTATTATCCAGTGTTTGAACGAAGGATTTGCACTTCCTTTAATCAGAACCATTTTTACAATGCAAAATGTGTTGAAAAATGAGGTAAAATTGATACTTTTTAACAAAAACTTTTGACAAAAATCCTAATTTTGTTTTTTTTTTCAAAAATCCTTCCTTCATTCACTGGTCCAACTAATCCTCTAACAGAGTATATTCGGTTTTTTGATTTCAGATGAACCTATTGGGAGAAATCCTGCCTACCACTAGGTCTGTTTTTTTGAGGAATGGCAAAAATCATCTACCAACGGTCGAATTTTCAAAAATTTTCAGTTTGTTTTTTAAATTTTGTTCTAAAGTTTTTCCTTCATATCCCAAAAGTTGCAATTTTTTTACATGAGAGACCCATGTAACCCCTTAAGGCATCTTCTCGAACGAACTTGTTTTGGCTTCGCATTCAGCAGCTTCTTGGGCTCTCTACCATCAGATATTTGGTGCACATGACCGAGCGAAATCAGTTGCTTCATTCACATAGAGAACAACAATGTCTTATGCCCTAGACGCACTTACGACTTAAGCCGACAGGCGACTTAGTGGGAAATGTTGGAAATGCACTTTTACCATTATTTCTAATATAATTACGCTAAGCCGTCTCTCGGCTAATCCTCATGTCTGTTAAGGCCCTTATGGTTATATAGTAATTATTTCGGGATCTTACAGTGGCGCAATAGATAAGACCGTTTGCTCTAAGGCGAATAGATCCCTGACTTGACTCACATGTTCTAAACCGGCCGGGTGCAAACAACTGAATGTCAGAAAAAAAAAACATATTCATGTTAACCGAAATCAGAAAGATCGAGGCTTAAGTGGTGCAAACACCTGAGGACGACCCTCAGACATCACTGCACTGCCTGGGCGCTCGTCACGTACTGAGTGACTAGCCGAGCAATGAGCGAATGTCCCGCCTCGAGGTGCACGCTGTGCTCGTGTGAGACATACAGTTATGGTATTAAAAACTCTATGAGTAAGCCACAGCAGAGGGATTTTACGCTTATCGTAGCTTTTCGTCTAACATTCAGGCGTTCCAGGGTGATCTATGATCAGCGGATTTCTTCAATACGGGATCATTTGTATTAATTATATTATTGTAATACAGAAAAATTCTGAATTTTATCATAAATTAGTAATTATTTGGGTTGGGTACCATAGCATATAGCGTCACATTTTCAAAGTAATTCTGAAACTTACGTCTAGCTGACGTAAAACATACCTTCCCTTGGGCGTCTGAGCCAACCTAAAAATTAAAATAACGTTATCTCTTTAATTAGTGATGATGCGTAATTATTTCAGATAATACTAATTATAATAGGGTAAGACAGCGGTTAGAGTTCAGAGATATCTGAAGTAATTTATGTAATGTTTATGTTAGTTCCTTATGCCCTAGACACACTTACGACTAAAGTCCAGAGACGACTAAGCTCGTCCATAGCCAAGTCAGTTCCTGACACACTACAAACGAGGCTTAATATTTTCTGGTACTCATAAAACATAACTTTCGTGGGTTTTTATGCAGATATTTCCAGTGAATTGCACTAATACTCTTCTGAAAATGAAACTATTTGTAAATTCATGTCTCAGTATACGTGCAATAATTATTGTTAATTACAATTATTTCTGAGGTGGAAGCTAATTCGCGACTTAAGTCAATTTAGGCAATTCTAGTGAATAATTCTTGTTGTTATGCGTGAATTGTGAAGTAAATTGAAAAGTAGTTTCATTTTCAATGGACTACTAGTGCATTTCAGTAGAAATATCTGCATAAAAACCCACGAAAGTTATGTTTTGTGGATACCAGTGAAGGCTAAGCCTCATTTGTAATGTCTCAGGAACTGACTTGGCTTTGAACGAGCTTAGTCGTCTCTGGACTTTAGTCGTAAGTGTGTCCAGGACATTACACTTTCTTAAATAAAATTCAAAGTCAATGCACAGTATTTATTATTACTAATATGATTACAAGGGAAGAGAGTACAGTTGGAAGTGATAAACACATATTTCCTACAATATCTATCCCTTGTGTAAATCATACATAAAAAATCTAATACGAATATTCTGCGTCAATTCGTTCGATTATCGGTTTGTATCATTTCATCATTAATTGCAATTGCAGGTGCTTTCACACATAAAATAATATGTTTCAAAGCAATCAAGATCATTGAAATTTCCATTTGGTACCATATCCAGGCAGTATTCTCTTCCATTATCATTGTCAGGTTGATCTTTGTTCCAAGGGGTGTAGGTTATTTCAGATCTATCACTAAACCAACGCCAAACGCAATCATTCCTGCAGTTGTACCAGTTGTAACCTCCAAGCCAAACAGCAAGTTGGTTGGTAATAATTGATTTAAATGCAGAATAAACTGAGAGGTTTTCTTCCCTTGTTCTAATGGTTGCTAGAGTCATATTCCTGGCTTCACAGTATTTTAGAGCATCGAACCAATTGAGCTACAATAATAAAAAAAATAATTCTTTCAATAGTTTCTTATATTCATTGGAAAAATTTAGTATACACACTCTTGTTTCAAAAAGTTGCACTGTTTTTCCACCATGTTTGTGAGTATTATCCTCAGCTTCGCAGGTCCATAGACCAAGAAATACAATTAAGATAACGCAAAAATAGTTGAACTTCATCTTTCACGACACGTTTTATAAAACGCGAATTTTGATACTGGTAAGAATTTGTCGAATATGGGAATTTTTGTATCACGGCATTACAGTGACATGCAAAAGTGCTTAAGTAATGCTTAAAAATTTGAAAGCTCTTTCCTCTTTAAAAGAGAAGTTGGCAAAGTTATTTGTTAAAAGTTTTGTAAACTACTTAGTTGACACAACGTTCCATAGAGGAAGTGGGGCTACTCTCTAGGGGACTTCAGAACATTTTTTTGTAACACAAGGATATTGTTGTCAATCCCTTGCTCAATGGAATCAAATTCATTGAAGCTTACTGGATATACTTCGAACATCTTAAACTTCGGAAAAATTCTTGGTTACCTGAAAGAGAATTGTGCCCAGGACATTGCACCATAGGCCATATAATAATTATATAATGGAGAGTTAAAAAGTTTTCTTAAATAGGATGCCAACATGACAAAAAAGATAGAAATATGCTCTAAATCTAAACACACTTACAATTTAAACCGGCTTAGTTTAATTTGAAAGAATGCTTTGACTTAATTTCATCAGTTTGCCACTAACTAAACCGTTTCTTGATATAATCCAAGAGATGAATTAATCAGAAACTGATAGAAATGTGATTATTTTGATTGTAATTTTGTTAAGTCGTCTTTCGGATTAAGTCGTAAGTGTGTCAAGGGCATAACATTGAGGGACCGTTTAGACTTAACTCTTAGATAAGTCTTAGAACACTAAATTCTCAAGTGTTTCTAATAAAAGATTAAAAAGTGTATTGGGAGTAACGCAAGGTATTATAAAATAACTTTGTAATAGTGAAACAATTTTGTCTGCCACTTTGCGCTAAGGGTCATCTTATTGGAAAACTAGCGATAACCCTAGATAACTTTATTAATGTTTGTCTAGAATAACCCACATGAATGTTAAGTACCAATCTGGACCCTTGAGCTGAAAATGTCAGCTTATGCGGTCGGTTCAAGATGTTTTCTGCATTCGTCAGATCGTGCTTAAACTTTGTAAGCACAATTCATTTTTAAATAAAAAATGTTTTATTGGTTTATAATCGCTTCAATATTGCCTTATAACCAATTGTCCCTAATTTGAACATGTGAAGAATTCAAAGGCCTTTCCAACCAATCCAAACTCGTCCAAATCGGTTGAAAGTAAGCCCTATAGAACCTATTTAAACTTTGACATTGAAAGTCAGTTATTCAACATTATGGATGAATTAGTCGTTCGGATAATTTTAAAAACACAAAAATTAAGAAAGAAAGTACAAGACACCAAGACAAAAAAGGGAGAATGAAAATATTGGTATAAGTATTAGTGATATTTTTGATTACTTTTTTATTTGGGATTTCTCGAAAACTCCAGCTGTTACCGGTACCTAACTTAAGAGAATAACATTATTTTTTTTACTGAATGGGGATCTCACTGGATCAATGGATAGAGCATCGGATGTGTGGTGCAGATGTCTTTGGTCCAAGCGACGTACTGCGTCCAGTGCTTGGGATAAAATTATTCAACTGGTAACATAATTCCAGGCTCATCTGGTCAAATGCTGTCACTGGTCCATGGAAGTGCGGTAAGAAGCATCCTTATTAAAAGGTGTTGCTCCTAGCTAATCCACGAACTGCCTAATGGTGTTATTTTAATGAAAAATGAACATGTTTTTTAGCATATAACTGTTCTAAAATACCTCTACATTATCGACTTATCGACTTCTGTGTGTTGGATCCTGTCTCGACTTTATCATGTTTTAAGACCACCAAACAGTGGTGACAGGAACTAACACGAAGAAAAGTCGATAATGCAGAAGCACTTGAGAACAGTAAAGTACTAATAAATCATGTTCATTTTTCATTGGAATAGCACAATAATTCTTACTGCATTCAGTCGATCACTAGCTAAATCATACCTTGTTTAATTAAATACCAACAAATAGGTATATATTCCATACAAAAATTTTGCAAATTTCTCAAATTAATTATCATAATTATTTCGGTGTGGCTTATTTAAGAATCATACTTTAGCATGCGTTAATGATCCCTCCCAAAAAATTTCTAAAGAGCCTTAATTGATCGAATGCTGAAATTTTGAGAGCTCATCACTGACTTTCGCCTTCAATAAATGAGGAAGCCTCGTCTGAAGGTGACAGGTGATAAGTCGATGGCATTTGCCAGGCGCTTCAGGTGAATCGTTTAATGAAGAAGAAAATTGTGGGTTGTGAAACGTTGATTCACGCTATTTATAACACTGGGTCGCGTCTGTACATATTTACACAACACTCCGAGATAGTGCTAAAAATTTCACTTTTTGCTCGATTAGAGAGAGGAATTTTGTGCAACAATCAATGAAAATATTTTTAATTAAATTAAGAAAGGTTTTTATCCATAATCTCTGCGTTATCGAATCTCAGCTTAAATGGGATTTTCCTGGGAAGAATTTCACTCTTTTAGGCCTCTGGATTGCATAACAAGAATTCTCATTGAATTGAACTGCGAAATGCTGAAATGATCTCTGAAATCGATTTATTGAGACAGTGAATCAATGGAGAAATCAGTGACTTTTAGAAAGATATCTCTTGAACTTTCTTTGCAAAAAAATCACTTGGGATTGTCTTCAGTTCTCAAGGAAATCACTTTGGCAATATCTTGTCTGAGGATTAACGTTTCATTGATTCTCACTTATTCACCTTATGAATTAATCTTCGATAAAATTTAATTCTTTTAAATAATTCCAGTTAACCCGGTTTTCTGCGAATTGCTACAGATTCCTTTCTAAAGAGTCCAAGATCATTTAAAAAAATATCCCAGACAGACCAAAGAAACGTGGGCGTTCGATGAAATTATGTTCTAAATTTATAAATTATTTCAATTGAATTTTCTGCTAATCTCAGGGTCGATTGGATTAAAAAGTTGTTGCTTCACACAAATCAATAAGGAATTAAAAATGCCGCTGAGTGGTCAAATAATATTTTGACACTTAAGTTAACTGGTTCAAGACTAGTAAGAGATCTTTAAGAATACCTGACAAATCGAATTAAAAAGATTTTCTGCAGATAAAATAAGAACACACTGAGCATTGCATTCAAGTGATTTTTCAACGGAAATGCAAATACTCAAAAGTGTTAGAGTTGAAACCAGTAATGATTATAGATCAAAGATTAAAATTCTTTGGGAAAAAGCCTAATAATTTATTTGTAAACTTTGGATAATAGCTAATTCATATAGACTATTATCCAAATATTTTGATCAAGAAACGCATCGCACGTTTCCCGAAGGTAACTTACTTACTTAATGATAATTGAAACACGGAAATGACCTTTGGTTTCTTCTCCTTTACTTTCTCAAACCGACGTTTCGGAGGGGATTTCCTCCTTCCTCAGGTATGGAAATAATTGGGAAAGATCTTGTCACAAAGGTTTTTATTACACTTAGTGCGTTTTGGACTTTTTTCACTGGACACTTTCCTCATCGGATTCTCAACAAAGACCAAGTAACAAAAACCTTTGTGACAAGATCTTTCCCAATTATTTTCATACCTGAGGAAGGAGGAAATCCCCTCCGAAACGTCGGTTTGAGAAAGTAAAGGAGAAGAAACCAAAGGTCATTTCCGTGTTTCAATTATCATTAAATCAACCTATTGACCGAAATTCATCTAGTTACTTACTTAGGTAACTGCAATGTTCCTTTAAGGGACCGGGCCTCTAGCACTATACTCCTCCAATCCTGGCAACTCTCCGTCAGCTCCATCCAAGGTTCCTTGCGAGTTTTCATAACAAACCTGCTTCTACGAGGAGAGGTTGTTAGCCACAGGTTCGTGACTTCTCACTGCGGTTGATTACCCAATCTTCTATCACTCACTTAATTGTACCGGTGCCCATCAGGCATCTAGTCCGTTAGGAGGTGAACATGAATTGAGGGAGGTTATGTGTCGCATTACGCATTATGTTGCGTACATATGGGGAAGTTCTTAACAGGTTTTTGGGGAATGACTTGGACAATCGCATACACTTGGACTTCATATTTAAAAAGATCTATACCGCATTTTTTTATCTTCAAATTATCCAAAAAAAAAAAAACCGAGAATACAATTAAAGAATTAATCACATTATGATTTTCAAGGACTATAAATATAGCCATTTGAACCTTTTCGAAATATAGAGCAAACGCGCCATCAGTTTTGTGTTTCATTACAGATAAAAAACCGCAAAAAAATTAATAAATGTTTTTGTGGGCTCGTAACCAATAAACTGAACTAATTATGTGCAAAATATGATAGTTCTGTCCCAAACGACTACAAAGTTATAGCGATCAAAATTTAGTTGAAGTTCAATTGACTCACCCTGTATATTAAGGAATATTTGTACCTGCATTGAATAATACAAGAAAACGAAATATTTACTTAGTCTTTTCATTAGAAAAAAAACAGAACTTCTTTTCATTTGTGGCTAAATTACTACTTGCAATGCGTTTTATTTGTTTTTTTTTTTTAACTTATTTCTTAACAGTGTTCTTTCCTTTTACAAAAAGCTTATTGTTCATTCATTGGTCTTTTTAATCCCGCATACCTAATGTTCTAGAATTTATTCTGAGTTAATGTATTCAATACGTGGTTCGAATGGCCTCGACTTGTTTAAAGTAAGTTGGATTTGGTTTGTCTTTATTAAATTATAGACTAACCAACCAAAGGTAGTCCCCATGATCAGGAGCTTTACTTAGATAGCGTTACGGCTCTTAAAAGTATAAGGCTTCCACAACCACATTTCTCAATTGTGGGTGATCTGAATCTATCGTTCAGTAGCATCAAAGTACTCCCAGTTCTTTAAGAACACTAACAATTACACCGGTCTATTCCCTTCTAGTGTGGACTTTCGACCTTTTTCTCATCGATTCCAGATTCCCAATCTTCGTAGGGGTTCTCGCGTCAGATATCCAGTATACACATGACAGAGTTATTTTGGGCTCTTGACCTGGAATCGTTCTTCCTCAAACAGCTGCAGCGAAATCTTGCTTGATAATTTCACGGCTCAGACCTATATCTTTGATTAAAAATTTTATAAGATTAGGATTAGTTTTTGAATTACAAATTTTTGAGAGAATGGTATTCAAATGGATCAATATTCTCATAAGGAACTCTGTAATTAGAGATTTGGATTAAAATGAACCACAAACTTGTGTGATTTTAAAAATAGCAAAGCCACTAGTGCTTCTATCTGGATCCAGAGACTGAAAGAATGCTCAAGAATTTACTAAATAGAATTCTTGAGGGGCTGGACTTAGTGGTCACATTAGAAGGTTAAAGAGTGATGTGGTTCAGGGAAGAACCTAGTATTCAGTACAGTATTATTTTTATAAAAAATTATGCATGTAACTATTTCCATTACAGGGGGTGAATAAGTATAGCCAGCGAGAGAACCGGAATCGCATATATCAGTGTCCCAGATCGCCCTGATCGTGACGCCCTTGATCCACCGGGCCTTATCAATGCACTCTGGGGAGCTCATTCAACATCGCACTTTGACAACATTCCCGAAAGTGACCAGAGAATTGATGACATCACCTACAAATCGCTAACATACGTTCCCAAACTGAGCGATTCTATACGACATATATTACAAAAAGAGATAGAGAGTCTTCGAGTCACATTCAGATGCCCGCGAAACAATTCTAGAATGCACACAAACACAAAACAAAAATTAAATCCATTAATGGAAAGCGGGGTAGTATATGCTATCCCGTGTGAATGTGACAAACTTTATATAGGCAAAACCATACAAAGGCTCAAAGATAGAACGAAACAACATGAAAGGAGTGTAAAGCATGCTATGAGGAACAGAGAGGAGCAGGAAGCCACAGCATTGGTCACCCATTCAAGGGAACAAAATCATAAATTCCGGTTCGAGGCTGTTGAGATACTGGATAGGTGCAACCACAACAAAAAATTAGAATTTCTCGAGTCATTGCACATTTATCTGACTAAATCTCACAATGTAAACAAAAAAACGGATACACAAGCGATCAGCACGATCTACTCATCCCTGTTGCACAGAGTTAGACAGAGACAGGGGAGGAGGAACAGAGAAGAGGATACCTTCTACAGCTGTGATGAAAGCTGACATCGATCAGCTGATTCATTCTTGGTGGGAAAGCCAATGGTCGAGTTACTGGAGAAGTCTGTGGTGCAAGTGGTGGTAACGAAAAATTGTGACATTTTTTTCCCGAATTTTCCGTGTAAGTGTTTTTTAAGATTGTTATTATTGTTTGTAAAAATATTTTTCAAAAATTGTTCAAAATTTGTTAAAAATGCATTTGTAGACCTGAGGAAGGAGGAAATCTGCCTCCGAAACGTCGTATGAGAGAATAAAGGAGAAGAAAGAACAAAGGTCATCACCGTGTACAGTGATAGACTTGTTTACCCCTTGTTCCAAAAACTCTCCGACCATTGTTCACGTATGGGACATTAAGGGTTTTAATTTATGTCTAATAATTTCTTATTTTTTATGCTATTATTTATTCTTAATTTTAATTGATTTATTTTAGACGACAATTCTAACTCCTAACTTTCTAAGCAGAAAATCTTTATCTTTATCTAGAAACGTATTAAGCTAAACCTGCGCAACTCTGATTACGAAACTGGATATCCAAAAATACAATAGAGGATCGAATACCAACCACTTCACGAGGAAATCCAGGAAGAACTTTGAGATAATAAATCGCAATTGGGAAAAGTATCTTCAGAATCTGAACTTGAAAATTTGTTTATTTGGAGAAGAATTGGAAAGGCGGCTGTTGAATAAGGGCCACTGGTTCTGTATGCTGTATCGGTTGCTGAGGCTGCTTCCGCTCAGATGTTGGAGTGTAAATGAACTGGTACTGATTGGAGGCTGGAGTACGGGTCCTGATGGCTGTCCTGAAGCCACTGTCCCCACTAACTTCATAATGAACTGTCCGTATGACGCCACCAGGCTCAAGAAGAGCATAGCGTCCTGATACTTGATCACCTCGTCTGCCCTCCCAGTGATCCATCACGAGGCCGTCTTGGGGATTGTCGATGAAGTACCGGAATGAGTAGTTCACCTATTGAGAGGGAGGAGAGAAAGTCAGTGATCACGATCTCCAGACACATGATCTCACGATGGTCACTCGATCGCACTGACCTCATCGTCATGGTGGTAAGTCTTGTAGTCCGCGTAGAATTCGACGAATTGCTGAAATGTCACGCGAAACAGTAGAAATGTCACCAGATACCGGAATATGATCTGAAAATGCATGACAATGGGATCAAGTAAGACTCCAATTCAGGCCAATTTTGGGCGGAGGAGAATTTGTCAGAGTGCCGTCAAATGGCAGAAAAAAAGAGACTCAAGAAAAATATTTGAATTTCAATCAATCAAAAGTTAACTTTTAATACGACATTAAGTGATTGTTGATCTTCGGCATTTTTCCCACATAAAAGAATGATCAAAATGATCGCAAAGGATCCTAAAACCCATTGTCCTTGGCATTTTAGCCAAAAGCCTCCCGCAAGAACTTCTTTACCGAGCGAAACTTTTTTGCACAGCTTGTAATGATTTATTTGACAATATGATCATTCGGGGACTCTGGGTGGAATTTATTCTGCGCTTATTACAACGAAACAAGCTTCGATGAATTATTTAATTAAAATTTTATAATGAAAGATCACATCAAAGGCCCATGTAGAGGTGGGAGCTGTCTCTAAATCGGGTTGGTGGGGCTTCTAGTCGTGCTATCTTCTAAGCGCAGAGCTAAGGGAAAAGCAGAAGTAAGGGAGTGTGGGGCAGTTTAAGGCTTAGGATATGTAAGTATAAGTACTGTAAATACCCAATACCCAAGAGAAAATAAGAGGGCTTAGTACCTAGAATACATAGTTCAATAACTTTACGAAAATAAGTCTTAAAAAAACTTTAACTTCCTGAAACTGAATTACCCTTCTCAAAGGTTAGGATTATCAGAGGAAGGGCTTTATTTTAAAACAATTTTAATTAATATAAGATCAAATAATTGAAATATAGATATTATAGTGAAATCAGAATATTTAAAAAACATAAAGGTTTGCAGAAGAACGCCTTATTTTATTTGAATAAAAAATAAAATATCAAAAGTAGGCGAAAGTGCATATGTTTCGTACGATCCCAAGTTTCATAATGACTAAATTTTTCATTTCTCAATAAATATGACTCCGCAATATATTTTAGAAATCTTGAGATGACTTAAAATTCTTATAGTTTTTAGAACATTAATGCTTTTTATGGAGTCTCTATCAAAATCCCGAAAAATAAAATTTAGGAAGCCAAAATCCCATATGCCAAAATTTCGAAAAGCCAAAATCCCTAAAGCCAAAATTTCGAAAAGCCAAAATCCCTAAAGCCAAAATTTCGAAAAGCCATAATTCCGAAAGTCCAAATCCCTAAAAGCCAAAACCCCGAAAAACCAATAACCCGGAAAGCTAAAATCCAGCAAAGCCAAAATTCCGAAAGCCAAAATCCTGAACTCTAAAATCTCAAATTTTTGAAAGTGTCATGTCATGTGTATAGTAACTCTCCCACCCCTCCCACCTTTTTGGAAGTAGAGAGAAATTTTCTATGTTTTTTGGGAAATTATTCTACGCATTTTCCTCCGTATAATTTCGACCTTTAAGGATTTTAACCATTCGGGATTTTAGCTTTTGTGATTTTGATTTTTAGGATTTTATTTTTGGCTTCCGAGGTTTTGGAGTTCGGGATTTTGACCCAGTCGGGAATTTGTTTCTTCGAAATTGTGGCTTATCGGGATCTCTGGTTTTCGGAATTTTGGTTTTCTTGAATTTGCTTTCTTGGAATTTTGATCCATTCCGGATTTTGTCTCTTCGGGATTGTGGCTTTTCGGGATTCTTTGCTTTCGGGATTTTGGTCGGCATCGTTTTTAAAATATATCTGAAAAAATCTGTCTTGCCCAACCCCCTGGCAAGTTGCCTGAAATTTGAAGTCACTTTCTCATACTTCGATTTAAATTTATATGGGAATTTTTTTGTACTCGCTACCGTTATGCTAAATATTTAAAAAGTGAGAAGTTTTTCCGTATTATAAGATACCTTTCCGTATGGAGGGATAAATATACTAAATTTTTGTTTAAATAATTTTTTTCCTCGGAGCACTGTGAGCTGATTCCAAGATCAATTTAGGAATTGGCTTCAAATAGCTCCATATGAAAAGGCCAACTTGCCAGGGGGTTGGTCTTGCCTATTACAGCTCACTGTCGTTCCTATCGAGAGAATTTTTGTTACACTTTCCTTTATTAATTAGCAGAATTTTCATTAAAACCTAGTGCTCGTAGCATTAAGGTTTTTTCCAATCAAACTTTAAAGTTAAAAAGAAAAATTATTTCATAGAACGTTTCAGTTTGTAGTTGGTTTTTGATTAATGCCCAACGCACAATACCTTTAGTTTTGTAAATATGTTTTTGACATTTCAATGAGAGTGAATGAAACAGAGATCTAGTCATCTCCCTGTCTCTCATAGGAAATTTTAAAAACATGTTTACAAACAAAAGTGATTGTGCGTTGGGCATAATATTACAGAAATTCTTTTATTTTTGTTTATTTGAGTTAAATCTCATTACTGTAAAATTAATAGGATTGATACTTGATTCAATTCTCTGGATAAATTGGCACTCCCTCTTCCTAAAATCGATACTTCGTGAAACTGACCCACCTTCCTTTAAAACATGTTCAATTTAATGTTTCAACGAACTTATGCCATTCAAAAAAGATAATGTAAGACTTTTTATAGAAAATACTAAGAAATTTAGCCGGAGCAGCAAAAAAACAAGATTTTTGATTAAAAATAAATCTGCTGCCACAGAGAATTTCCAAGGCTCTTAGCTCCGGTCCAAGCATCTGATGAAAGATCATCTTGGATTTTATGATCATAAACTCTCGATGGAGATCACGTGTAATCGTAAAGAGTTTTATGCAAGTGATCAAGTCCATCTGATCGTGACTCTGCTGCAAGATCTTCCACGAAACTCTCTCGTCTTTTTCCTTGTTGAGAGGAATCGGAACCAAATGGTCGAAGCTGGAGAGTACTTACTTCCTCAACTCGAGAACCTGACCACAGTCAACCTTCGCGTTTGTAATTGCTTCTCGTATCTTAATGTGAAGACACTCTCTGACCTTCTGTCACGTTAAAAACAACATCGTCGTAAAAAGCCACATTTCAGAAAACATTTAACGCTGCAAGTGTCACGACGTTTTTTTTCTGCTTTACATGTAACCCTAAAATATATTATCTCACATTTTATTAACAAATTAACATTTTTGCCCAACGCTGTCTGCATTGAGGCAGATCTGTGATCGAGATTTTTTTATTACAATTTGCTTGTTTTTTGGACGTTTTGTCGGCTTTTCGTGTGTTAAAATGTCATCAAATGCCTTTGGGCTCAATTGATCTTTTGCTTTACATTTTATTTTCTTTCAATATCAACTCGAATTAATCCTCAGTTTCGTGGGACTGATATTCCCATCATGAAAAATGAAGATAAATATGAAAAATAAATGAATACTGAAATGGGCTATAATATTATGTGATGGTGGATCTTTAATATCATTTTAAATTGCCATTTCGTAATGATTTGATAATTTTCAGTTTTTTTTGTAGGGGTATCTTACATATTGAAATGCATTTAGATTAATATCACAAAAATTTTTACTTTCAAAATGTAATATCTCTGTAATTTATACATCATTCTGAACATTATGACAATATCGATTTTATCATTTTTGAAATTGTTATTTAATGGAAGAGTATATAGCGTAATACATTTAAGATTTCAGCATAAAGATAAAATTGTGTACCAAGGTTTAAGAAAAAAAATATGTGCAAAAATTTGAAAAAAAAAGATTTTTTAAATTAAATTTTACTGTGAAATGATTTGACTTAAATTGTCAAAAAACTTTTGGAAAAAATCATATTAAAACCGCTTCCAAAATTTAAAAGTTAATTGTATCCAGGATACGATTGGTACACTGAGAAAAAAAATAAATGTTAAAACAACTTTTTCCGTCGGTTTGAAATTACCCCTTGCGGGATAATCCGAAAAAATCATCCCGATTATACTTTTTAGTCATAGTTGCATGAAATATCCATTCCTACTACCCTTATTTCGCATTCCGTAAAGTCCAAATTATTGCCACATGGTGCGCTAGTAGCGTGTGTCATATTTTTCTTCAGTCAAGCGCTGTCAGTCAGTGAATAAAGTGCAAGTTGCGATGGAGGAGCGTGAAAAAAGTGCTGAAAGGGAAAACCCTGATATTGTAAAGATTGTGGAAGACTGGGGGATCTCCAACAACGGAATTTCCCGTCTTTTAATGTGTGGAATACGCGGACGGGAGCATCTGGAAGCTCTGGATGACGCAACAATAAGCAAAATTTTTTGCGACGACACCTATTTAGGTGATTGCGTGGTTTTTCGAATCAAAATGAGACAATGGAGACTGTGCAATGGGGTAAGTTTTAACGTCAATCATATCTGATAACTTTCTCTTCAATTAACACCTTGAAAATATAATATTAGACGTATTTGCATGTGTTTGAAATAGAAGAAAAGAAAGTCTCGCATCATTTGTATGGCGGTCGCCATTTTGAATTAATCCACTGTGAACAAAATATTGGCCTTATGATGAAAGAGGATAAAACTAACATTTTTCGTCATACCAGATACTCTTTTTAGGGGTAAAAACCTATTTAGCACTATTTAAGATCAATTTTACTTATATTTCGGGGTAAATGTTTGGAAAGAATAAAATAACTGCTCTTTTAAAGTGATATTTACATCTTTTCTAAACTTCCGAATAAAACAATTTTGAAATTATTGATATTTTTTTCAGAGTAATGGTTACTTTTGTGCATAATCTTAAACTATTTTTTTCTCTTTGAAAATGAAACATATTGTTACAATCACAATGCAAGGATTAAATGTTATGTGTTGAATTGTATTATATTTTACTCTCATCTGATTTACTAAACTTCCGTGTCAACTCATTTAATTTTTATTTTCATTCAAATGATTTAGAGTAATTTCTATTTTATATTTTTTAGATTGAAGATTTGGCAAATCCAGAAAATGTTGTGCCACCCCATCAAGTCCCCAATCCAATGCATATTTCTTCCGACTCCAATGCAATGGTCGGAAGCTGTAAAGCCTGCCCCCTTAAATGTGGTTCATTGAAGGACTTATTGAAGTCGAGTCTGAAAGGAGAGGCACTTCTAAATAACTATGTGAAGCATAATATGCTTCGTAACTGTGATCAGAATGATCTCGTAAGCATTATCATTGATAATCATTTGAGATTTGATTTGAAAATATCACCAAAGGAGCTCAAGGGGTACGCAGCAGAAATAAAAAAATTATTTCCATCTGAAAACGAGGTAAGCTTTACACTGTTTATTAAAAAAAAAAGAAATATAATTATTAGTTTTTTAAACTGAATTCTCATAAACTTCTCACAGGAAATTTATTACGTTCCACGCCCCCCCAAGACTAAGCAGAATCCAAAAGGAAAATTGTTCAACAAATTTAAGAACAATTTGAGGAAATATAAGCAAGCTGTGCAAAATAAGGATGCAGTTGAAGATAGGGAGGAAGATGATAATACCGACAATGGAGAAGCAGCACGAGATATCTCAGGTAAAACCACTAATCAATCACAATTTGTAAACCAGGAGTAGTACCCCCGTTTTATCATCTGTTTCGTCTTCATAGATCTTCTTATGGAAAATGTTGAATGGTTGAAAAGCCACTGCGATCCTTGGGATGAGGTGATTTCCAAGTGGAAAGCAACTTCAGTTTGGAGAGTGGAAAGTATCAAAAAAGATTCTGAGTCATCTCTAGCATTTATACTGGATGCATGGCCAGGCTTCAAAGATCCTCGAGGGTTTGACTTGGTAAGTAAAATTCTTTAACAGTAAAGTGTCAATGTGTTGATATAATATAAATATTTTTTAAACTTTGTTTAAATTACGGAAACAAACTACTGTTCTATTCAGGTGGATATTGATTTTGAGACCATGTTCCCTCAAGTTGAAGAATCTCCCTCTGAGAAATTTGCGCAACTTAAAAAGAAGCTGATACCGCTTTTTGGAATGGAAATCAAAGATAAATACAGTAAAGGACTTCTTAAAAAACTTGGCGATTCAAGCACAAACGAAGGTATACATGATTTTTTAACTATTTCCATTCGTCATGTAATACCACAATTTTTATCAAAATTAATTTCCAACTTTAATTTTTAATTCTTGAGAGAAAAATATAATGTTTTTTTTAATGTTTTATAATCAGAGATTTTCATTTTATTTTTTTTTTGTTGTCGATTTTCATAACTTTATTTGATTTTATAGACTCGCAAGGATGCATTACGAGTTTGCTTATCAACGCTCTAATCCTTCCTGATCGTGAGTGCGGAAACAAGAAGCCCACAATTGCAGATGCCCAACGTCAGATGGTTTTCCGAGTGAATTCCAGAAAAGAATTGGAGGAACTTATAACTCAGCAGAACAACGATTTGAAAATCATTGCTGTCGGTCAGGATCTCACAGCCATCACTGAAGTGTATGTCAATTGCGGACCAATTTTTTACAAGATGTCATCATACTCAAGAGCCATGGAACTCCTTATAAAGCTGAGTCTTCTACTTCATATTGACTATCCCAGAAAATGCAGATATGCTTGGAAAGTTCTAGAAGGGTTTTGTTTTAGTCATGCTACCGAAAGGGTGTATGACCCAAAAGTACAAAATTTGCTCAATAAGCTCAGTTAAATTGAAACAAGATGCATCTTGAATATTTCATCTGCAAGATTCAATTGAAGGAAGAAAATCAGCTTTTTATTCATTTAAGAAAAAATCACAAGACACCAACTGATTATGACTATAAGTGTATGGACCGAAATTGCAATCAAGTCTTCCAAAACTATTTCAGGTATCGTACCCATATTAAAAATCACAATAAGTGCTCAGTATCTGGCAAAATTCGAACTGAAGACTTAACCGTTGAAAAGACATACACTAACATACCAAACCAGTCCAATTTAATATGAGATTCAAACCCTCATTATGCAAAACAAATCGATGAATTAAACCAAATTAGATCTTCAGAATTCAGTACAAAAAACGATCTATTAAACTCGTCTGTATCATCACCATCATGTTCTTATATGTCTTGTATAAAAAACCAATTAAATTTATTTTAAATAATGAAATATCCGAAGAAGACGTACGAAATGACAAAATAGATCTGACCAAATTCCAAGGATGTGTTCATGATATCGATTTTCAGTTAAAAAAATTTTTCGAATGTAGGAACAACTTAGAAATTACATTTCAAAACATTAAAAAGTTAAAAGAAGAAGACACTCATAATCATTTTCTTAATTTCTACTGTTGGAAAAGGAAAAATGGAACGATTTAGAGATAAAATAGTTTTTTCCAATATTTTAAAAATTTTTCATATTACATAAATGAATATATTTCACATTACAGTAAGTTGTTCAGCTGGAAATTATTTTGGAAAATGATACTTTTTATCTTATTATCCGTTCAGTAAAAATTTCATTCGTCCAAAAATATCAATCATACAAATATCTAAAAGATGAAATTGAATACAGAGTTATAAATCCAGAAAATACTAGTTATTCCGTAGAAGGGATTAAAATCAATGAAAATATATATATTCGATTATTCAACTAAGAAACACGAAATAAATGAAAATGAATTTTCCTGAAAAATGTTGATGTTAAATGAAAAGTTGTGATATTAAAAAAATGAAATGTGATATGAACTTGTGTATTCATCAAAGTTTTTGAAAAAAGAAATAATAAAATACTATAAAACATGTGAAAATGATTTTTTCAATGATGTAGTAATGTTATTTTTACCTTTCAAATCAAAATTCAGGTTTATCCGAAAACCCTAAAAAATGCTGATTCTACCCCAAATATCAAAATTCAGATTTATCCGAAAAACCGAAAAAATGTTAATTTTACCCCTAAAATATCAAAATAAAAATTTATCCGAAAATCCGAAAAAAAGTTGTCACTACCCTGAAATATGAGTTATTTTAACATTATAATCATATTACCCCGAAATAGAAGTAATATTAATCCGAAAAAAATGTTAAGTCAAATTCACCCCTAAGAAATGTTACTGATATGATGAAAAAATGTTAAAATTACACTCTTTTTTTTCTCAGTGTAGAATCACCTGGCAGAAAAGTGGCAACAAACTTTTGAGACATGACCACTTTTCTGCCATTCACAAAAGCCTCTACGTCTATACTACACATTGCGATAATTTTTTATTAAAAAGAGATAGGAAAGCATCTCAGATTCACGGAATATTTCTTACTTCAATACCATTCCAAGAAATCCAAATTTAACCAAATCGATTAAAAAATGAGCCCTCCAAAGTGGTTGGCCTTTGAGCTTCAATATTTCAAAATGGTGAATTTTCCGGTCATAGGTATGTTTGGACGAAATGCTCGCCTGGATTACCTCTAAAACATATTCGAAAATCATTTAAAAAGCTTGGGCCAATTTTGAGAATAACCAAAAAATATGGTTTTGTAGGGTATTGAAGGAGGTTAGGGGAGAGAGAAGAAAAGACTGTTTACTTATCGAAGGGTCAGCGGAGACCGGAAGTTGATATCTTCTACCGTTTAAGCTCCAGAGCGGCGACAAGTTGGAAAAAGTCGTTTAAATAACTTGCTCTCTCTTGGAGTTGCAGCAGTAAATATGCTTTTTTTAAGGAAATCGTATTTAGAACAATATAGAAAAAATTAATCACAATTTAAAGGGGCCTTCAAAAACTATTTTAAAAATATTTGACCCGGATGTAGTTGTTTGATTATTATTTACTGAAAATAAATTATTTAGTCAAAGTAGCAAAAATTGCGTTAAGGTGCTATTCTAATGAAAAATGAACATGTTTTTTTTAGCACTTTACTGTTTTCGAGTGCTTCTACATGATCTACTTTTCTTTGTGTTGGTTCCTGTCATGACTTTTGGTGGTTTTAGTGTACGACGAGGACTAGGGGAAACAGTCGAGACAGGAACCACACACAAAGGCACAAACACAAAGACGATTCGATAATGCAGAAGCATTTAAGAACAGTAAAGTTCTAAAAAAATGTTAAGTTTTCATAAGAATAGGACCATTATTGGCGAAATGTGGTTTCACTTCGCTACATGTTTAGGAAAAAAAGGAATTAATTTTATTATTTATTTATTTTATTATTCGAGTGGGTCAGTGGATAGAGTAGTAGCTCTATGTCTGCGAGGTCTGGGGTTCAAAGCTGAGCAGCAGCAGAAAAAGATTTCTCATGCCATATCGGCTTTGAATTCGTCCAGTGAATGAATGAATAGTAATGCCAATGGTGCATATTGACAAAAAAGTGAACCGCCTAAAAACAATAGAGGCTGGTACGAGAACGAGTTTCGGCTTGAAAGTGGTACTTCAGTCGATACAAATATTCGCTGTCACTGATCCCAAACACACACCGAGAAGGGATGCTGTGACATAGTAACGGCACTGACTGCTCACAGAGCTGTGATATAGAGCGGCTACCCGTATCGGGGGATAAGATAGAATAGGAGTGGGGAAGCATAAGGGGCCCAATTGGTGGCCTGGATGCATCGGAATATCCGAAATGGAGAACTGACCCCTGGCAAAATCTTATCTTTTATTATAACTTTTGAACCCTTATTATAAGGTAACACAAATTTGACACATTGTTACGCAGATGTGTTACCTCTAGATTCGTCAAAACAATAGTCCTACAATTTAACGCTGGACTACGTAAAAAACTGATTTTTATTAACATTGCAAAAATAACCACTTCGTCGCCACTTTTGACCACTTTTCGCCAGTTTTGTAACCACTTCTCGCCACCCACTTGAAAATGTTCAAACTCGATTATTTTCGGCAATGTTATGAAAAGTATACATTCAGCATTTCTTTTTCCTGATGATCACCTTATTATTACTCACTATAAATGATTTTTCTTCACTTTTATTTGAGAAATCAAACTATTGGACTATTCCATAAAGTAAACAATGCATATCTGACCGTGGTGTCACATATAAGATTAATATTAAGAAAAGCCGGAGAGAGAGGTATATATATGCACAATTTCAAATGGAATATCACGTGTGTTAGAAAGAGTACACTCTAGTGGATTAATAAGATGAGTAAGATATTACTGTTCGTATTAATTGATTTCTGAATCGTATTACAGGCAATTCGAGCAATTTTCCATGCGTGCCAACTGTGATTCGGTTAGTTTTCGAGCTATGTAGTGCTGCCAACTTCGTACGCAGAGGGGAAATGTGAGAGAGAAGCAAGATAAAACAATTGCTATCTTTTTTTGCCATTCTCGCAGTTCAGAAAGTATTAATCTTAATATTATTCTTATATGTGACATGGTCATGAGAACTGAGAGTCTACGAAGTGAAGTTAGCGTCTATTAAAAAGTGATGGCGACAGATGGTAAAATCAATTCCAAAATATTACCACTTTTCGCCATGCCTCATTTTTATATAAAAATAATATAAAATGAAATATTATTTAACAAAATTCAAATTTTATGAATTCCACAAGTATAATTAACTGTTCATTAAACAAATTATTTATCCAAAAAGGTATATTTTGCTTGATGAAAATTTAAGGACACTTAGTATATTTGATAAGAAATATTGGATTCGATGTACTTGCTTAAAATAGTATTTAAAAAACGCTCAAAATCGTAAATCCAAACGAATAATTATTATTTTTCGACTCTATACGTAGCAACAGTAAAAACAGAAATTTACAAGGGATCATATAGTAGACTTTCTATCAATTGGGCATTTGAGGCAAAATGTCATTTAAATCATTGAGAACTTCGGGCTGAAACCATTTAAAATCCAATGACTTTTTAATCAATTACTTAACTCATAATAAATTTACATATTTATAATGCTCATAATCATTGACAATGTCAGAAAAACTTCAATGTAAAGAATATCGATAAAACTAAATAATGTCGTAATATTTAGAAATGGTTTACCTGCAGGGAGAATAATAGAAAACCATCCGGTAGGATGTTATTTTCGATGAATGTCCTTATTACTTCAAAGAAACTTTTTAAATTCAAATAACAATTCATTCTCTTTTATGTGAATTTGTTTTTTAGTATTCCTTGCATACTACATTTCATGCTAATTTTTATTTTTTAAGTTTATAATTCAAATATGCTTGCTTTAATACACAAACTTAACCAAACGTGAAAATTGTTAATAAACTTTTAAGAAATGCAACAGACACCCGAACTAAAAACTAGCCCGTTTGAGAAAGAGAAAGAGCTGATTGATCGATAGTCTACTAAGGTAAAGTACCCTGTAGTCGGCCGGTTTCTCAACTCGGCCAGTGCGACTATTTATTCAATTTACTTAAATTTCTTATAATATGGTCTTATAGATTTAACATTATAAGGTGTATTATATTTTATATAACGTAAATCAGTGAAAATTTCATAGAAATTGACTATAAAACGTTAAAAAATTGGTTAAATAATTCAACTGGCCGAGTTGAGAAACCGGCCGACTAGAGGGTACTTTACCTTACTTTATTATATTTCAGTACGATTTTAAATTTTTTAAGTTTTTAAAGATTTTGACAACGTAGTTTTATTTGTCCGTCTATCACGATCATTCTAAAAGAACTGTCTTCAGATCTATACAGTCGAAACAGTTGTAGATAGAGACTTGTGGTCTCGGGCGAGCCCTTGTATAACAATTCAATGATCAACAATTTTTATTACATTTTGAAGACTTTCTTAATATCGCCTTTAATTTTGTGTGCGTAATGAACTCTGTGCGTTTTTATTTTTTATTTTTTGTACCATCCTATTTAATATTCGCAACATTTAGATAATAAAATAAAAGAGAGTGTCTTACGATGGTCGCCAATTCATTTGATATCATAATTTAATTTGCATTGAGACTCTTTTTAAAACAAACATTTCCGGCGATACTTTTGTTGGTGATTTATCGAACGGTCAAGTTAATTAAAGCAGCTTCTATTGGGTTGAAATTTTCAGCGATAGTGGCAAAACATATGCTGAAACTTTCTTCAAAATTCACTTTTGAATGAGAAATCAGACACTATCCGAAATTAATTGAGATCAGTACAAGATCACTCGGCATTATGGCATAGTGATCATGTGGCGATCCCACGTAAATTGATTTTACAAATTTACCCAAATTGATTCTTACACAATATTTTGAATATCAAAGGGGATGTGGAGATTGAAAAAAGAAAGAAAGAGATCAAATAAAACGGAAGAATTAGTGGCAGGAAGTAGAGTGTCTCATGTGAGATAAGATTAAGTAATTATACAAGAAGTTCTTGTTGGTCTGAGAGTGAAAATTGCATGAATATTTAATAAGATGGTGATAAGGAGTTACTCGATGATGGATTGCATAAGATGTGATCGACAATTTTGTATGGGAATTTTAATGCACGAGACTCACACGCGGGAAGATGGATGAGATGGAGAATGTGACAATAATCCAATTACTTGACGGGAGACGCTATTTAATTATATTCTATTAAATAATTTATATTGAGTGGAGGTGATTTTTTCTTGTATCATGAATTATGCATATGATTTATGTCTTCCCACTGCGACGCAGCTATGTAAGTTTCACTTCTTAGTCGGTGTTAAGTTCCATGCAACTAACTTTATGTTGCGGCGGATGTCTCGTGCAACTTCAAATGCTGCTGAAGTGGAAACAAGTCTGCAAAATCAATTCGATTAGGTGAAATTTTTCTGCAAATCTCACTCTCACATTCAATAACGCCAATCACTGATCTCACCGGTTAATTCAGGAAAAGGGCAAGGGAAAGGGAGAATTGACTTTGCAGAGTTTCCGGGAGACTTCTCGAAATTTATTGGTAAACCGTTGGAGGTACAAATTATCGAGAGGAAATATTTGCGACAACATAAATTATTCAGCGAGAAACGTGGTGAGTCTGAGGGAGAGTTTTATGCTTAAGATGCCAAACATATTGCTCAACATTGCAATCCTCTGGAGGCTGCAAGAGTGTCAAGAACACAGCATATCTGTGGTTTTTTTTTTAATTCTTCTTATTTCTAAGCCATGTACACATTTTTCAATTAAACGCTCACAAGATAAATAATGCAGTTAATTTATTAATTTCTCATTGTTCATTGTCACGTTTCGCCATCAGAGATGTTTTTGAATGCAGTTTTTCAGCATTGTACTCAAGATCACTCCATTTGACCCTTCCCTCTAGCATTTCTGTTTTCCTCGAAAATTTACATAACATCGAAATTATGTTGCTCCTAAACGTAGATTTGTCTCAGAGATCCACACTACATGGTATTGCCAAAAACCGCAAAGTGTGAAAAAAAAATCTATTAAAAAGAATCTATAGGAAATATTGCTGAAATAGCCTTTAGCAACAATTATTTATAAACAGACTCTGTGAATAAGATGATTGTAGACTTACTTAACGAGCCGCAGATTCTTTGTTAACTATCTCGCAATAGATCAAAATTTATCTGTGTCGTTAATTCAATTTTAAACCTTTTTTTTCGTGCCATTTAAATAGTCTTTTTAAATTAAAAGTTTCCAAATGTGATAGAAAAATTGAAGTTAAAGGTATCTTCAGATCTGAAGTTTAATAGCATGCTTTAACCTCGAATAATTTATATTTGGCAAAATTTTTGCAAAAATTTTGACTAAGAACAAGATAAACTATCCTTCAGATTGTTAAAATTGAGTGGTACTGTACTGATTCAATGATTGAAAAAGAAATGATTCAATTATCGGTACTTTACCGATTCATTATCGATGAAGACCAATACAGCCGGGTTCAAAATATTAAGTCCTTTCCAAAAAATCCAAATTTAAGCAAATCGATTAAAAATAAGTCTTCCAAAGTAGTTAAACTCTATCCTTCAAAAGTTCAAAACGGCGAATTTTCCGGTCCGACCTCCAAAACATATCGGAAAACCGTTGAGAAAGCTTTACGCCGATTTTGAGAAAAATAAAAAAAAAAACATGTTTTTGGAGGCAATAAGGATGGTGGAGGAAAAACGATTGAAGGTAAAGATTATCTTTTATTTGAGGTCACCGAAGACCGAAATATAATATCTTTTACCGTTTAAGTTTCAGGACAGTGACGAGTTGGAAAAAAGCGGATTATATAACTGTTCTTCGTTTGAGTTCGAGCAGTAAAAAATCATCAAAGTTATACGCTATTTCCAACCTAATATCTGCCCATTGGATCTTCCTTTAGAAATTGAGGATTTTTGGGAACGAGGTTAAACCTTTAAACGGTCGCCAGACCTAAGGTTTATCTAATATGGCTTTACTGTTCTAATATCTTAATAAGACACATTTTAAGTGAATTTTTACTTAGCATAGTTTGTTATTGGTAGGATCGTAGATTTTGAAAAATCTCAGTACCTTATTTTTAAATAATTCTAGACTCTTGGTAACTAAGATAAACCTCTAGTCGAAAAACTAGTTTAGTCTACTTTTAAATTATTTACAGTATTTAACTTTGACACGACAAACTTTGCAAAGCTTTCTACGAAACAGTAGGGGAAATAGAGGATCAAAACCACTATTTCTAAATACAGGATTTTAAAGTATTTGACTAACGAATAATCTGTAAAACGAATTCAATTCAAAATTCTGAATTTTGACTGAAATTTCATACACGGTTTTCAGTCCTAAAGTTTTGCCATGTACCTAAAAGCGGTCGTCAGACTAGGACTAGAGGCTTATACGGCTTTAAAACTAGACGTTTAGACCACTTCCAGAAGGTCTTGAAATTCCAAGTAGAAATAAGAACTTTTAGTATTTTTTTAAATCTAATAGATCATTTGCCCTTAATATCCAAGACTAGACAAGATTTATCCAAAATCTTGTCTGATTTATCTATATGACTAAACCATTGGTCTGAAGTAGAGGCGTGCAAGAACCGTTGAAACGGAATAAACGTCAAATGAAACATGTACGACAATGGTCAAAAAGCTATCAGAACAAACTTATTTTGACGTTTATTAGGTTTCAATGGTTTTTGCACACCTCTGGTCTAAAGCTTGAATAACTTCAGTTATTGAATGCCTGTTTTTTTTTTAGACAATAACCAATTTTTGTAATTTTTTCAGGATGTATTACTTTAATTGCTATCTTATAATATCAATAAATTCGCCTATTGAGAAATTAAAGCAGTTAAGCCATATGGCTTAACCTTAGGTCTGTAATTCTTATTGTAAAAGTCAGATCTTCTATTAAGATTACAACGGTGATAATTTGAAAGTAGTGAGTCATCCTCTCTGGAACGGTACCGCAAAAAGGTGTTTGTGGTGAGAGGGAGTCAGTCTAGGTTTGACCGATGAATGGGGAGCATCAAGTTTCGGGTATTCCTGAGTTATAGGGGCTTCAGATCTAAGGATTAGCCATATGGCTTAACTTCTCTAATATCTTATCAGTCAAGATTTTTTGGAAAACTTTGACTTAGGATTGGATTATTAAGGGCAAATGACCTATTACATTTTGAAAAATCAATAAAATCGGTTGCTGTTTAAGGTTTTGAGACCCTCCGGAACTGGGCTAAACCTCTAGTCTGAAGACGGTCTTACTGAGATCGGATAATTGGTACTCCAGGGCTCAGAACGTCAGTATAACTGTTCTAATTTCTTATCATGGAAGATGTTTGGGAAAAGATCCATTAGATTCTCAAAAATCACTCAAAATTGGTGGCTCTTTTAGAATTCAAAGACCTTCAGGAACTGGGCTAAACTACGACTTGACCAGCCTCAGATCTAAAGTATAGTCGTATGGATTACCCTCTCTAATTTCTTATTAGGCAAGACGTTTAGAAAGATTTAGGCTTAAGATTGACCATAAAGGGCAAGTGATCTATTAGATATTGAAAATTCACAAAAATTGGTTGTTACTTTGGATTTAAAAACTTTCGGGAACTGGGCTAAATCTTTAGTTTGAAACCCGTATAATCTATAGTGAAATAAGTAGTGGCCTTTAGTGATAGTTGCGTATCAGTATTGATTATTTTAATATTATGCAAAACCATTAGTGCTTATCTGAACTTTTTTTCTATTTTATAAAACAAACAATAAAAATGTAGATAAAAAATATTAATAATCGTTTAGAATCATTTACAGAAGGACCATTAATGCAACTACAGAATTAAAATAAAAAATACTACAGGATTTTATATTAATCTTAATATTTTTCTAATACGGATTAAATTTGTTTTTGGAAACTATTAATTTAATAATTTGTCATACCAATTATATGACTGTACAAACTCAATGAGACATCACTGCATATTTTATATAATTCAATTATTTTCAACTGTAATCAACTTGAATTTGAACTTTATCCTAAAGTTTAAAAGACAAATGTCAACTTTCCGGTTTTCGGTGACTCCGTATTAAAAACATTATTTCTCAGTCGATTTAAACAAATTTGAATATTTTGGAAAGGCCTTGAAATTTTAAACACGGCAGTTTCAATCAAATCGATTAGTAACGAATCTTTAAAGTACCGGGAAAAATATTAATTTTTCATAAATATTTATTTTCTTTGTCCGTAAGCTTGTTGCCGAAGAAAACGCTAATCTGTAAGAGATATCGGTTGCCGGTTCTTGATGACCCTTATGGCCTAGACACACTTACGACTTAAGTCTAGAGAGGACTTAGTGGAAAATGATGGAAATGTAGTTTGACCATTATTTCTAATATAATTACGATAAGACGTCTCTAGGTTAATCCTCAGGTCTGTCAAGGGCCTTACATTAGTCAATATTATTGGATAGTATTTTTTTGTTTCTTCTGTCACGTTTTTCCTACCACATCGCAGCAATGTTTTTGGTTTATTTCAAAAATCGGTCAAAGTTTTTCAATGGTCTCTACCATCTGAAATTTTTTACTTATGATCTAAAAAATTACTTTTTTAGAACTTCATTACTTTACTTTCTGGGGGTATTATTCCGAAACCTATTTGGTCTAATTTGGATTTTTGGAAAGATTTTGAAATTTGTAACCCGACTGCATCGGTCTTAATAGGTAATCAATCGGTAAAATCGGTAAAGTACCTGTAACTGATTTATTTATTTTTAAATGATTAACTAATTCATGAATCAATTAAATCCAAGATTTAATCAGTAGTAACCGTTATCAACCAAAAACCATACGAAGAGGTAATTCATGAAGTGCTTTATCTCGTGAACTTGAACATTCCGTAAAGCTGAGACCTGAGATATTTATTTTTTTTTTATCAAAAAGGGCAAAAGACTTTAAAGCAGAACTTTGTCATCATACTTTGAGGAAGTTATAATTTCTTTAATGATTTATTTTAATTTTTTAGCGGAATGAACAAGTTTAATAATAAATTAATAATACAACATAATATTCTTGCTTTCAATCGAACACTGATGCAATGATTTTCTTCTCAAAGTGTTGAACATTTCCTTGATTCACCGACGCCATGAGATAGTTTTTCTAGTGCCGAACACAATAACAATGATTAACATTTATTTACATTTTATGACATAAAAACTAATGTAATACGAAGTGATTCAATTAACAAGTGCCTAGATTTTCCGGATAACTTTCGCATTATGCTTCAAGCAAGACTAAATCGCATTTGAGGGAGCGTGTGAAAGAGGCATCTTGCCTTGAACTGCATGTCTTGCGAGTGAAAGAAAAAGAAGCACCAGCTGAGAACACGAGGAAGATCTTCTTGCAAGCAAAAAAAAGATCACATGTGTTCGATTCACCTCAGTGGAATTTAATAAATATTTAGGAAGGTGGGAAAAAAGAAGCGTGTGAAGATCAATCAATTTGAATGAACATCACTCACCATTGTTATTTTTTGCACGAGATTAAAATGACACAGCAAAGGACACGGATGGAAGGCTTTTGGGTTTAAATGGGATGTGTGTATGCTAACAATTGACGAACGATCACATCACACAAGATCACCTCACAGCCACCAACTAAGTCAGAAGATGTTTTGAATGGGAAATTTATGTGTCTCTCTTGCGATGATGATGAGGAATATTGAGATGGTAGGAAAAAAGGCCACAATTTAGCATTGCGGATAATGCACTAAATCGTGCCACAAACACAAGAATTGCTCTTGTACGTGTTCAATGAACACTAACAGCTCATCCAATAACCCGTCTGGCCACGAATTTAATTTAAATTGATCATTTACTGATTGTGGTAATCAATATTCGTCATCACTTCCCTTATTGGTCTGAAAAACGTTTGCAAAAATCTTGACTATTATGAAAGTTACTATTCAGATCTCTTCCTGGACCGCTTCTGAGTCCCTATGTCATTACTTTCTGGGTGTTTGTTTGGTTTGTTCAGTCCGAAGGGGCTGAAAAACTCAGTTCGGTTTAAAACACAAGAGACGGAAAGACGAGTAGACTTGGATCTTTAGAGCGAATTTAGCTAGGTCCTAAAAGATCTGGTGGATAGTTGCCATTAGAGAGCCTATTTCCTTCCAATTCATTCAAACTAAGATCTCCCGACCGATGAAGAGTTAAGCGATAGGGCGCTGGGTCTGTGATGTAAGAGACCTAGATTCGAATGGTCTTAATGTTGCCAGAAATTTTCTAGAAGTTCGATTTATTAATGGCCTTAATGACTTTTTATTAAAATATATAAGAGCAACAGAAAAATAAAATAGATGTAATTCCGCAGATAGATAAGCAGATGCGAGTGACTTTACTACCCTGCTTTTCGTAAGCTTTTCTTTAATTCTGGCACTTAAGGATGGTTCGAAGACCATAAGGGCACTCAATGATGGTCTAAAGACCATCTTTAAGTACTAGAATTTAAGGAAAGTTTACGAAAAGTAACGGTGCAAAGTTACCCCCTAAGTAGTTACTAAGTCACCTCCATCTACGGTTTCTGTGGCCATCAGCTTTCTCAACCTTCTACAAGTATCTTTATATCTATGCTTCAGTCTGCAAGCTCTATTCTTTGTCCTTTATTATGAGCAAACAATCTGGTAGACTAAGGTCAGAGTAACTTATCGACTGAAGTCCCTGTGACTGGAACCGTAGACCTATTGAATCCAGGAATATCGTCTCTTCCTCTTATACAGTATTTACTACACCAAGAATAAAGCAATTTGAAATGGATAGGATACCGTAAGAGACTCCAAGTCGTTTAAGGGCACTAATCTGCTTTGAGGACCCTGTTGTTACCAGTACTACACAGGAATTCCTTCTTACGGTGAAATCACCCCAGAGATACCATCGGTCGGAGGAGAATTCTCAAGCTTTACTAGGATAATATACTTATTTACTTAACTAAGCGTAACGACATAATGACCATCGTAAACGATTAACCATTGGAAGCCCCGGGAGGTTGATACAAAGAAGGGTAACACTCAGCAATATGGGTGATAATATACAGGAGAAGAATGGATTGGGAAGAGGCTTAAGTGTCTTACTGCAGACAAAGCGAAGAGTAATTCAGCCGTTCCCTTTCGTCTCCAAAATAAGGCGACCGGGCCACAAGTTACCGAAAAGTTCGGCCACATTCGTTGTGGTCGCAGAATATATAGTCTTAGCTTGTCTCAGGGCCCGTTGCCATTTTAGCATGTTATGCCAATTTATCTCTTATGGGACACCAAGTGTTCGTTGAAGACTGGGTCAGCTAACGTCTCCTCGAAGCATAGAGCCTGTCCTTAAAACTTTCCAGGATGAGTCATCCTTTATTTCTGCGATTAAACTGATCAACCTTCTCCGAAGCATGATAAGGCATACTTGCTTGATGAAAGTTACCCCTTGGTAGTGCTTATACACCTTTTTACTGGTGTTACTTAAAATGAATCTGTGAAGAGGGTAAGGTATAGACAACACGCGATTGGGATAACAGCTGAAGAAACCATAAGGATACCATAAGGATAATTAGAAGAACAGCAGAAAACGTTTCCTGTGCAAGAGTTTCAGGCTGATTTCTCTGAAATTCCTACACCTATCGGAAAGGAATTGTGGAATCGGAGCAAATTGTCTCAAACCCTGAAAACAAAAAGGTAAGGTTCTGGAAATAGCAAAGCAATACATACGAATGGTTTCCGTGAGGACAAAGACATTGTTTAGGTTTAGAATGTCGACTGTAACTGTAGAGACAAAAAGAGTAGATTTAGTTTGGTTTTTGGTTTGAGGTCCTCTTTTCAGATTACAGTAAGTGCGATTCCTTACAGGACCGTTATGCTGGCTTCATACTGAAGATTTAGCCCAGTTCCCGAAGGTCTCAAAAATCTAAATAACCAGCAATTTTATTGATTTTTCAAAATCTAATGAGTCATTTGCCCTTATAATGCAATCCTCAATGACAATTTTCTAAAAAAAAAACATGCCTGATGAGGAATTAGAGGAGTCAAATCAGATGGTTAAGTAATACGGGCTTCAGACCTAAGACTTAGCCATATGGCTTAACTACTCAAATTGCTTAGCAATCACGATTTTTTGGAAAAATTTAACTTAGGATTGGATTATTAAAGATAAGTGACCTATAGATTCGCAAAAAGCAATAAAATTGCTCGCTATTTAGGATTTTGAAACCTTTACGAACTAGGCTAAACCTCTAGTCTGAAGACCGCCTAAGTCTTAGGTCTGAAGCCCGTATTATGTACCTAGGCCTCTATTTGGTCCCATACATCTCCTGTGGTCCTCTACTACCTCGGCCTTTTCTACGTCAAACTTCAAAGTTAGCGACCGCTATATTTTCATTTTGCAGCATACCTTACCTTTTCCAGAAAGTTATTGTTCACCGTATGAACTGCTCTCCAGAATTATATTCTTAATTTTAAATATTTTTCCATCCAACATATTAGCTATAGGATTTATGTTAAAAACTATACTAGCTTTTATGCTCAATATTTTATGCTACAAAATATGAGGTGTTTATCACTGATCAGCCGGGTATTGCCTGAAGAATTTTGAACTTATGAGAGAACGCGTTGAGCAATCTCAACCAGAGAGTGTTTCTAACAACATCCGAGCTTTTTCAGACATCTATCCGATAAATCTCTCAGCTTTTTGGCAATAATTGCAAACTTTTTTGCCTTTTTCCCCCTTCAAAATCAACCCAGGACTTTCACTTCATCCAAGATGAGATTTTTCTCAATTCTCCCAATTGACTAACTCTTGAAATTTTGCTGCCATTTCGTGATCGTGCCATGAAGGTGCCTCCAGTGAAATGTCTTCGAGCTTCTCGATCCAAGACAATACGTGAAGTGTTTTTATATCACATTTTTTTGTCTCTTAGTTAAATCCAGCGTGAAAAATGTCTCTGAATTTTCACAATGCATTCCAAGCCGAGAAAAAAACTGGTGAATTAACTTCCTTTTTCTCAGCCATGGAAAAGAAGTCCAAAACATCAGACTTTCTGGTTTTAGCATTCACTATCAGTGAAGGAAAATTTATTTGAAACAAAACAAATATGTTGTAAATAATTCAACTTCAATTGTTCCATGAAGAGTCACGATGTTGAGAGCCAGAAAAAAAGCTCAACGAGATGTCATCCTGCTCTTTATTCTGTTTCATCATTTGTTGCTCTTGTTGCAGCACTTAGAGAATATCTCAATTGGAACAATTCGTTCCAATTCTGTCACGGAGAGTGATTGGATTTACTGCAAATGATGGTCTTGCTATTTCGCGGTCTCTCACTTTTCACGGTTCTGACCAGACTTGCTAAGTATTGGGGTATAGGGCAGGAGGAAATTTAGAGAGATTAGCTACAGAAGATGAAGGTTTGAGTGATTTATTGTACTTCAGTTTGCATTTTTCAGCATTCTTCAGCACAATAACTTAGCAAATTTCTGACTTATTTATGCAGAAGATTTGAGCAATAAATATACATCTCTACCACAGAATTTACATTAAATTTTTCAACAAGTCTCTTGTTAAATATTCTTGTTTAAAATTGTTCATAAAGTACTTTTTGTCAAATCAAAACATTCATTGTACAATTTTTTTCCAAAATACGGCATTTTAATGCACTTTAGGGTGATTTTTGTACTTAAAAAATTGCAAACGATTTACACTTCAAACGGTTGCATTTTAACGAGAACTTTTTATATTACTGGCCCTAATACCTCATGAGTTCACACCGTTCAAGACCCCTTGAATATTTCTTTACAGTTCCTTTTGGCTGGTTCATTAACACTAAACCTACCAAGACCCAGTCAAATTGACCGATTTAAAATTAACACATTTTTAAACGGTATAATATTACTATCAAACTTTATGAATTTCTTAAAATATGCATGTAATATATTTTTGAGTATTTAAATTTTAATTTTCTGCTCTTTTCTAAGTCAAACTTATTGAGTATCTTACCCTACCGCGGTTTGTCATTTGACCGAAAAACGACCAAAAACGGTAGGTAGGTTTAGTGTTAAAATTGGTTAATAAATCATCTCAAAATATGGAGTTTCGAAATTTAATAAAAATTATAACAGTTGTCATATCTAAATAACTCTATTTAGCTGAGTTTCAAAAACTATGTTTTTTTTTAAAATTAAGATGCCAAAAATCTTCATTTTTTATATCTTCGTTTGGGTATTTTATTAATTTATCACTAATAGGGACCGGTTGCCTTCCTGTTTGGAATTTCAATATCAATATTAGGAGTTATGAAATTCTTGCATTTAAATCTTGGGGCTAACTTCAGGTATAAAAAGCTTAAAAAGTCAACATTTAATGAATCCTAATCATTGAAGTCCTGTGTTTTTTACTGATCGAACTCCACAAAGACAGCAGTATACATAATCCCTTGTTTTTTACCCTCCAAAATTTCAAACGATTTCTGAGAAATGACGTCAAGCCGTTTGTCCGTCCATCTGTCTGCTCGTCTGTCCTTCTGTACGTTTGTCCTTCTTTTCGTTTGTCCTTCTATTCGTCTGTCCGTCCGTCCATAAGTTCGCCTAGAGCCTAAATGGTTAGAGATAGAGACTGGGGATCTTCGGGGACCTCCCCTTAATTTGGCCGTGAGATCATTAACATGCTCCTCATCCTCCCCTGTCTAACCAAAATCATGTTCTTTTAGAGACAAAGATCAAAAAAGCTCTAGAGAGCGTATTTCTCAACCGAATGATATCATTTTCAGCTCGTTTGTAAGGTCTTGGAATTCCTGATGAGACTGAATCGGTTAAAATCGGCTGTGAATCGGTAAAGCACCGGTTGGTTCATAAACGATAGCTTTTTTTCGAAATTCAATTAAATTACTCCTAAGGTGTATCTTGGGCAACATTTTGAATGATTTATAAATCGGTAAAAATTGGTTGTAAACTGGTAAGGGATCGATTATGAACGGAGGGTGAACAAGTGTAGGTATCGAGTATTATTAATCGTGTCGAGGCCTAAAATTAAATTTGTCTTGCCCAAAAACGGGTCTCGTCAATGGTACGCGGACTTGACGACATCAAAGCCCCTGTTCCGCATGAACCAAACCACCTTCAGTCACATGGGATGTCACATTCGGAGAATCCCCATAACCGTCTGTTGTCTCTCGAACGCGCTACGTCGCTTCTTAAACCATTGAGAGATTTTCACCTCGTTCAGTCTTGGTCACCACCAGGAGGAAAGCCTTCCCTTCGACAAAATCTGGTGGAAAGAGTTTCTTTTACAGATTGAGTCTATTAGTCTCCTCCGAAAATTAGTCATCAAGTGAACCGTGTGTCAAGTGAATCGCGCTGATCACGCGATCTGTCTCTAGGATCAGGCTGATCGCGCTTTCAGTCGACAGATTCATGTACTGATCGGCATCCAAAGTGAATCGTGAGTGGCAGACTTTTACCCCTGTTGTGTACCGATAAGTAATTTTTTCCGAACATCATTTCTGTTACTCTTTAAACAATTTTAGGGGATCTCTTGAGTGAATTGTGAATCAGTTTAAATCGGTTGAGAACCGGTGAATAGTAAATGATCTAAATGTACTTTTGAAGTATAACGTTTAAGTCACAAGTTCGAGCACAAAGGGTTAATAAGTGAATTTCCGAGTGAACCCTGAGCGGCGATCGGTAAAATTGTGCCGATCTGAAGCTAAAATTTTACAAATCGGCGCAATTTTGCCTGAAATCGCCAGAAATTTCCGCGGAATTTTGAGAAGTTTCCGCAAATTTCCGCAAGTTTAATATAGACTGCGGAATTTTAGAAAAATTCTGCGGAAATTCTAAAGATATTATGAGGAAATTTTGCCGAATCGGCAGACCGATACGAGATCGAGAGATTGGGACGCGATCGGCAAATCCGTGCGAAATCTGTAAATCTGCACAGTTTTTACAAAAACTACACGATTCACTCTAGCGAACTGTGAGCGGCACAATTATCTAGCCCTTGTTCGAGCACTTTGTAAAGCCTGGAATGCTTTCATACCCCTTTTTATTGTATAAAAACTAAATGAGCAGTTAGATATTAAATTAGATCAGTAATAAATAGGAATTATATATAAAATGAGTACGTCTTATTATCCTTTTGTCAAAATTTGCAGAAAAATCTAATGCTTTTAAAGTTTGGAAGTTATACTTTGACGCTTCTTGAGTTATTGCTTGACTCTTTTTTCTAAACCAAACTTAATTTTTTATTATTCAGTGATACAGTGATTCTATTTTCAATGAATATTAAAATTTTAAAGTTATTTTTATGTGTCTAAATTCAATTCAATGTACAATTAATGTAAGGGTCGTCAAAAATTAGGACTTGATATCTCGTGCGGTTTGACATGTAGCCCAGTAATGTACAAAAAAGAGACAGACACTGCAACGTATTTTTCTTAAATTTCCGAATTATAAAAATTTTGCCAAAATATTATTCATTCGTGGAGTTGTGGTAACGTGAGGGATAGACATTAATTCATGTCAATTTTCCGTTCACGATTTCTTGCAAAACTATACACCCCTCGGCATATTTTTAGAGATTAAGACAAAATATTTTAAACTTAAATTTCCGACAATTTTGATATGTCTTCGGATTATGTGAAACACAATTGCAATCCAAACAATTTGTTTTTGAAAATCAAAATTTATTTGACTGTCACATGTGAGAGGTCTTTTTTGCAGAATTCATTGTCTATTGAATTTAAATGATTTCCTGTATACTCGTATCTAATCGACTTTGGATCTTCTAAAATTTCAATTTGCTCTCCCATTCTCTGAAAAAAAAAAAACAATTACCATATTGATTATTTATGTGCAAATTCATTGCCAGCAGTTGGATGTGCCCACAATTAGTTGGAACTGGTGGATACCTAAAAGCCATTCGCAGAAAACACGATCGTGATCAAGTGCAATCCGTGGTCTTCCACAAGAAGTGACTGTGAGGTCAGAGATGATCAAATCGTCTCACTGTGAACTCATTTACGATGCCAGAAGTATTTGTTCCATTATTGGCGTCGTCGCAGCAATTTAACTAATTTATCATTGTGGAGTCTGTGGCATTTTTTGGTCTTCACGCTCCATTCTTGTCGCTCAGGTGTGGGTTTTTCAGCTTTGAAGGCTGTGTGTATTCCAGGTATTCAAAATAGAATTCAGCAGGTTTCAGTGGATCAAACCAAAAAATTGTGTATCTGCGTAGATAATGCAGATGATGGTGAAAAACGAGAGTAAAAGAGTCTCAAGGACTACGTGCCAGTTGGATTGGTGAGAATGTGGATCATCAGTTTGGTTCACTCACTGGGGCTCTAAAAGCTTCCCAAATGGGGAAAAGAGCGATTTGTGTCCAAATGGATTATATCTTAAAAGCTTGATGATTTAACAATGGCAAATTGTTCATGCCTCAAGAGCTGCCTTTTCTTTTTCAAACGTGAGAGAAGTTTGTGATTATTTTTGAAGCACCAACTGTCATCTTGGTGTCTTTCCAGTTTTGACTTATAGATCGTGTTCACCTTCAATATAGTTACACATCCAGATTTAAATTTAAATTGTCGTTTTTGCAATTCACTCGCACCAGTAGACTTTATTAAAAAGCCACTCCGACATAGGACGAGAATAATAAATGCTTGCGATGCGGTATTTGTGCTTGGGTGACGATCCATCTGAAGAAGAGGAGGTAATAAATGAAGCTACGGCGATGAAGTGAAAAAATAACATAGCCTCACACCATTTTCTGGTTTTGTATTTTAATTAAAATCCAAAACCATGAGGTGGGAATAAAAACGTCTTCGAGTTGCACAACTTCAATTACATTTTACCCATATAACGTAACGACACTGTATCAATGGTGATATTTTTCAAAGTTTTATAATTAAATTAATTCAGAGGTTGATAAATCCTAAATTCAAATAATCCTAGCATTATCAGTAGGGGAGACTGGGGCAAAAAGTCACAAATCGAAAAATTCAAAATTCAATATCTTCCAAGGTAAAAAAGATAGCGGCTCAAATTTTTTTTCTATAGGTAGCCTCAATAGACCTTCTTCAATGTCGTAAGTTTCTTAGAATTCGAACAAGGAATTTAGAAAATAAAAAAAATCAAAAGTTTTAGTCTTATTTTTGAAATATTTTCCTTGCAGAAGATAACAATTATTACCTACTTATTTTCCAAAATTGATGCACTGGTGAATATTTTCTAAATAATTTGGATTTGCTATTTATTTTAGAATTTCACAAAGGTTCTTTTCTCCAGAAATCCTTTTATTAAAAATGACCACTTGGGGTAAAAAGTAACAAAAGGTATAAAGCAAAAAGTAACAAAAAAGCGAAGCAATTTCTGATGTCTCACGGCGAAAAGAAACGTCATTATCATGCCTCGCCTCTTGTTGTTTGCATTGGTCAAACGATTTGCAGTCTTTTGTGTGTTTTTTTTTTCTAAAGTAGCCTGAAAAGTGCTTTTTCCTTTTTCTCACTTTTCTCGCAGAGAAAACGGTGTTTTACAAAGGTGTAGATGAATAAATTTTCTTTGAAAATATGTCCTCTAGGTATTTTTTTTCAAATTTACGGAAGCCCGTAATGAAACGAATCAAAATATGATAATACCCAATGTCTGGTACTATTTTCCCCAGCATTTTTGAGAATAGTCACAAAATTACCTTTTAGAAATTGGCTCGATAAACATATTTCCTTACAAAATAGAGGAAAATTACTTTCACAAAGTTATAGAGCGGTAAATTTGCTATAAAACTGTGCTAATTAGAAATTTTTGAAGCGCTCGAGTAGCTTGTAAAAAAATAAAATATCCGTTTTGTGACTTTTTGCCCCAGTCTCCCCTACCTTGTAAAATTTATTAAATCTCAAATATAGGGTTCATCCCTTAATAATTGTAATAAAAATAAAAAAATACAAGGATTTCAAAAAATATGCACAAAATAAATAAAATAATAGAAGATTAAGGAATGAATAAATGTCTTTAATTTCTTGTGATATTTGGCCGTTTTTTATATAATTAATAAATACAAAATTAAGTTACGAAAATTGTTTATTTGTTTATAAAAATTATTTTATTTTTAATCCTTGTATTAAAGAAGAAGTTAAATTTAAGAAAATTCTGATTTAGCAATACTTAATTCAACTCACTTAACATATCTCGAAAAATGGTCACAAATGCTTGCTCTTTAGATAATCCAGGTCTTGAGGAAGTGGGCTAAACCTTTAGCTTCAAAACCGCTTTATACGATCATAGCCATATGACTTAACTTATGTAATTCCTTATTATTCAAGATTTATTTGATTTAAATATTATATTAGACTGTGAAAAACAAGTAAAAGTTCCTGTGATATGGATTTTGGAGCCTTCAGGCACTGGGCTAAATCCTTTACGGTTTTAGTTCAGACCTTGTTAAGGATATCAAGACCTATTAGAACAATTTCCAATTAGATATGTGTTCCTGCTCTTATTACAAATTTAAAATGGCTCAATTTTAATCTTGCGAGATGTTTTTTTTTACATAAAAAATTTTAAACATTTTTAAATAAAAAGAAATATTTTTCGAAAAGATTTTAAACTAGGATACTTTAACAAGAGCATCCTTTTCTCTGTTAATATTTAATACTCATGATTTTTATTTGGATATCGAGGACCTAAGGGTTTTAGGACCATCTTAGAGAACCTGCGATATTTTTCTTTGATGAATAACTTAAAAATGTATCCAGTTTCTCTTACTTCCTTACTTAGTTCGCACCATGTCTCTTTGAGGTACAAGGCCTCCACCATCACAGCTCTCCATTGTCGGCGATCGGCAGCAATCATCTGCCAGCATGGAACCACACCCAGTTCTTTAAGGACATTATCCACTGCGTCTTTTCGTCTCCTTCTGGGATGGTCCCTCGACCTGTCCCCTACAGTTCTAGATTCCCCAGCTATCTAGGAATTTTCTCGTCAGGATACGATACACATAACCGCGCCAGCTCATTTTTAGCATAGGGTCCTGTTCCTCTGAGTTAGCATATACGGCCTACTGACCCAGAGTTTCTGCCATTTACCAGGTGGGCCGGTAATGATAAGACGGTTGCAGACGCAATCACATTTTTTTGGACAATAAAAATTTTATCTTATTTTTCTCGCCTATATAGAGAGCACAATATTGGGTTTCTGGTACAACTGTTCCAATTCATTGTTCATTATGATTCTGAATTTCCCCGTTGCAGTAACTTTGACGGACCCCATATTGCTACGAAGGATCAGTCTCTTGATAACTAGTAGTGACCTCTCTCCTGTGCGGGTCATCAATGCCACTTCAAAACTGTATATGACCGTATGTGTGAAAGTTAGCATTAGTCATCTCAATATACAAGAAAGGTGACTGTTTGAACTGTAAAAACAATACAGGAATCGTGTTCCTGGATAATGCTTATCAGGTACTGTTGAAATTGTTTCTTGAAAGGTTTAGGCCCTATGTTGAAAAGACTATTGGAGTGTACCAAGCCGGCTTTCGGCCTAGAAGATCTACGTCGAATCAATTTTTCAGCGTAAATACAACAAGTATTGAAAAATGCTGGGAACATAACATATCACTCCATCAACTTTTCATCGACTTCAAGCAGACCTGCGTCACAATCAACAGCGGAGCCTTGTGGAGAGTTATGGCAGAGCTTGGCATTCCACTTAAGCTAATCAGTTACTTCAAATACCTTGGTTCGGTTTTGACTGCAAGTAATGATGTCAGGATATAGGGGAAGTGCTTATAATTTTGGACAGTCTGCATATAAGCATCGATATCCTAAGTTTGAAGTGCCATATTTTCAATACTAATTGACTTTTCTTGTTACTCTCTTTTCAGAAGGATTGTTTAGAAACTTGGCAAGCTATTTATCATCTCATTTTTACTAAAATTAGTTTTAATACGTTTAAAAATGAATTGATATGTAGAGGTGAATTTGACTCTTATTTTGGACAACTTGGTTATTAATTTTTACAACTTGTCTGTAAATTTGGACAGATAATCCGCCTCAATAGGATGCCCATTGTTCTTCATTTTATGAACCAATCTTACCAAGTCCTCTTCCTGGTCATGTAAGGGAAACGTGGAATGTCACAAGAAGCCCAGAAACTTTCCATATCATTCATTAAAGTGAGTTGACTTCGGTACTCCAAGTACGTGCGGATTCGCTCATTCCCTGCCCTTTCCGGGAGCCTTTCAAGGCATTTCTCATTGCATCTCTTTCGTAGAGATGATGCTCCTTCATTTCTCCAGGCATTTGTCCAACCTAGTCATCACAAAAGCTAAAACTTCACGAAATTTCGTGAGAAAAACACCTGTCCAAAATAAGAATCATCACCTCACTGGTGAATGTCTTAAAAAATTTCTCATTTTTCACACGAAAAATATAATTCACAAGGCAAATCTCACTTCAGGTCAAATGTACAAATCATCAGTAACGTGAATCAACACAATATTCAATGAATATTCAATAATATCACTCAAAAACAGCGAACAAACTTTGTTAGTACTTCACCAAAACTAAATAAGACTGAAGTAAGCCACGAAGTTCTGTCATATTTCTCGTAAGCAATTGCTCACACTGAATTTTCAAGAAAGCAATTTCAACTCAAATCATATTCAAATTTTAACGTATTTAGTGTTAAAATATTCCAAAAAGAACAAATATTTAGATAGAATTCATTATTCATCAAATATTGGAATAAAAATCCATCATTTTAATCAATTTATTTTTAGTGTCCAATGTTATCCTCAAAGTGTCCAAAATAAGAAACTGGACAAAATTAGAAGCATTTCCCCTAGAAAAATATGAGATTGATGGCGAGAAGCAGAAGTTTTCACGCACTCTCATCAGTATTTCGTTCAAGGGATGTCCGTTTGCCATCGAAAAAAATTATCCAGAATCTTCTATGCATCAATAATTCCACAAAACAACGTAAAATAAAAAAGATCCAATCGCTCTGACGTCCTGTAATAGAATATAATGTAGTACGAATGCTACAGGCTCCACATCAGAACATACTGGATCACCCTTCATTGCTAGCTTCTCGGAATTGAGCCTGTTTTGCCCATTCCAAGTCAGCCACGAATCTGGCGACATCATCGCTTCACTGGTGAAGACCTACTGAGGATATGATTCTATTTTGCTTTCGGAATAACTCGTCGAGGATTCACAACCCCATTTAGCAGAACAATAGCAATATCGTAACTTGGGGTTAGCCGTCGTTACAGCACCCCTCAGAGTTACCACCCTTACCACCCCAGCTGAACAGGGATTGTTTGATTGTTACCATTGGTTTAAAAGTGTTTTTGTCAGAACGGTCAATTTCATTCACTGAAACTTCTTTAAGATTAAATGATATATAAGTATAAGCCTTATTCTATATTAATTTTGTTCAAAATTAGTGGTAAATATTTTATAAAATTTTATAATAACTAATTGAACAGTGATCAATTTATATACATAGACTCTCAAGTATTTTTTTTTATTTTATTTATTTATTTATTTATTGAAATACGCTCGAGTTCCTTTACAATATACCGCCCCACACGGCAAGTATTTTCTGGGTTATCATGCTTCATGGGAACGTAGGTTCCAAAGAGAATTCTTGTCATCCAAATTTGAATGAATTGGATTTAGAGAGATCTTATCAATCTTTTCAGTAAAAAAAAACAATAAGTAAAACCAAGACGATTGTGTGATAATAAAATCAAAAATGCCCTACCTCTTAGTTATTTCAGAGAAAAAAAAAAAGATTTTAATCATAAGACCTTAAATTGCTCAAAATTGGTTTCGCTTTAAGTTCATTGATAAGCCCCTGGTTGTGAATAAATTCTGAGCTTTAGTAAATTGTTTTTGTGATATGCACAATCTTCTATCTGCAGCCGTATATCACTTTAACAAAATATTGCAACTAACCTTCTATGACGCGATCATTTAGAATAGGTCTTTCTCAGGAGCACGCGATGACCATTCCGAGATCACTTTCATGGATGCAAAATCTCAGGCGATCATTGAACGTCTGGGCAATCACGGAAAAGGAGTTTTGTATTGTATCCACTTTCACGACGTTACATTCTTCTGTGTCTCGCAGTGAGGGCTTTTTTCATGATATTTCAATCAACACACAATAGCCAGCCGTGTCTTGAGGAATATAAAATTGAATTAAATTTACAGCGATGGACGGAGGTACTTGAAGGTGGAACAGAGATTCAGGGATAAATGTGGCTGTTGGAAATACGAAATGACCGCGGATTTGCTTAGGGGGAGAGAAAACCTTGAAGAAGATTGTTAGGAGTTAGCAAGGTAATATAATTTTTTTATAATGAATTTTATATTGTCATCAAAGTTTGTTTTACTTCATCATATGGGATAATTGAATTTTTTATGCAATTTCTGATGTTTCAATAATTGATCTTTCGATGATTGATGATTCTAATGGAATATTGAATGTGAGTACTTGAGCTGTGCATGGAAAAAAAACCTTTCAATTTTTATGTGATCGCAAAATATATTGTGCAAGAGGTGCCGCTAATAAGGACATATCGCAGTGAGTTGTTATCAAGCGTGTTTATGAGTAAACTGCACTTATCTGTGACATGTTATGAAAATAATATTTTATAAGATAAAATTATTCGATTTAATACATTTTGCGTGGTTGGTTTATTTCTACCAATTGGTTTTTGTAAAAGGTAGATATTTTGAGAGAATATCTCTCCGAAAAACAATTCCAAGCTCTCATGCATAAGTTATGAAAAAAAAAACGTTGTAAGAAATACGTTCAATTGAAAATGAGTTCACGCACAGTATATTTACGTGAAATTTGGACTTGATGAAAACATCCATTATAAATTCTAATAAGATGATAATGAAGGTGCAAATGTTGTTGCTTAATGTCTTGTCTTTCTGCTTAGGACAAGATATTTTTCTGTCACATTTCTCTGGCAATTTGCCATGTAATTCTGCATGTTTGTCCTATTGGTCTTGAATGCAAATCTTATTGGTTTTGAACAGCTAAAAAAAAGGTATTTCCCAACATCAATTCATACTTCACCAAGTGTCTCACAATCTTGTCAATTTAATAAACTTTTTCCAAGCTCTGTCCCTCCTTTTACGCAATTCATCTAACATTTCGTACGTCTAATTATGTTTGTCTTTGGGGTTTTGATGTTAAGAGTGCAAAGGAAAAAGCATATACGATGCGGTTTTATCGTGTCTGAGGGCATTAGCTACATGTACCATATAAATCAATTGCGAATCGGGAAATGGTGATAGTTTCCATATGTCTGAAAGAATTTGCAAAAGAGGGAAAAGTCTGTTGGAACAAGTTTCAACTTTAGGTGATATTTCAAGTTATTTTTTTTGTCTCCTGATAAATTGACCTTTTAATTCAATTTTGTTACACAAACACTCTAATTAATGTTCTATAGCTGGGTTGTGCTATGACTTTTTTATTAGTTCAAAAAGTCTCTAGAGGTGGATTGGAGAAAGAAATTATATTAATTAACTTGCAGTCTTGGGAGTTTTGCTAATTTGATCTCAGATATAATTGGTTTTCTTTAGATAGTATGACTTTTGCATTAGTACTCTGACATGATTATTGGGCTATAAAGTACTTCTGATGATTTAATTTTATACTCAAATCACGATTCATAATTCAGTTTCAACTACTTAATTTTGGCGCCATTACATATAATAGGAGAGGGTGGGGCTGTTTTTGTCTACGCGTTTTTGTTCCTATCCTTTGAATAGGGTGAGCATAAATTTCATATTTAGTTAAAAGGATAATATTAAGATCTAAAATTCAATTATTGTATTCAAATTCGTAGATATTCTTGACTATCAGCTTTAGAATTCGAAATTGAGAACAGTTGCCAGCGCCACTCACGGGAGAAATCAGTGCCCCCAAGCGGGGAAATAGGTTATGAACATCAGTGAAAGATCGATGTGCTTTCAGTCATTCAGCCTAGCAATCAGTTTTCTTTTCATACACTGAGAAAAAAAACGGGGGCGCGATTAACTTTTTTCCTCATAACTTTAACACTTTTTAGGTGTAAAAATATATCAATATTTTTTAATGTTAATTTTGTAAGGTTTTAGAGGTAAAATTAACATGAAAAAGAGTAACTTTAACGCCAAATACACCAGAAAAGCATAATATTTACACCGATTTCGGATCAATACTTCAGGGTAAAATAAACATTACCGGAATGTTGTTTTAATTTTTTCGGATTTCTCTCAGTGTAGTGGATAGTATAACAGTGTTACTGTTCTAAGGTGGGTAAAACGTTCTAAGCCCTCGCAAGTACCCTTGCTCACGATCCCGACCGATAAGACGACGAGATTGTAGAAATTGTATTTCAGTTATTTCTCTTCTTGGGGGCACAAAACAGATTAATTGCTCCTGTTGAAGGTGATTGTAGCCTGTGTTAGCTGGAGCCCAGTGAGTTTGGTTCCGGGATTCATCTCAATAATGCCCTGCTCTAGAGCAGAGACATTGACATAGTTGCCACGACGTTCACAGTCCTCTTCCCACAGCTTAATCGAAATCTTTCGAACCTGGAAGTGACGGAGGCACTTCATCAAATGTGTAACATATCCGGCTATCCGGTTCCTGAGGGTTTTTGTGGGGATAATAGCCACCTTCTCGCAGATCGTCTTGTTTGCAGCTCCAACTAGTTCTTAAATTAATATACCAACGGTCATTATCTGAAAATTACCAGTCACTTTGCTTCTCTGAAAGGGGATCGAAAGAGTAAGTTCATAGACAGAAAAGTCCGTCTGGTTGGTTCGATCCGATCGGGGAGACCTGAACATTGATATCCATGTTCTGAAATCAGAGGTGTGGATAATTGGCTGTGTTAGGGTCCAGAGCAACAAGGTAAGCTCCTGGTCCCGGGAAGAAGACCCAAATTCATCTTGTAGACTTTTGTTCATTAACTAAATAATGTAGTCGGGGTTTTCCTGAAAGATTCCTTGTGTCCTAGACACACTTACGACTTAAGCCGAGATGTTTTTACATCACTATAATCGAAATAATGATTTGATTAAATTTCCAACAATTTCCCATTACTTAAGATGTTTTCTTACCTTAAACCTAGAGACGGATTAGTCAGAAACTGATGGAAATGTAATATGATCAGTATTTTGATTATAATTACGTTTATCCTTAAAAAACGAATGAGACACCGGTGTCCAAAAAAAAATTAATTTTTTGGACTATTTAGAGGACAGTTGACCGGCAGCGAACCAGTTATGTGCCCCCATTCGAACTCTTTCTGGCCATGTTGCTGACTGACCGACTGTGTATGCTATCAGCTAATCCCATATACAGCGTGTAACAGAGATATACCGCCCATACCGCCAGTAAAGACCTTACTGGAGCAAGAGGCGGACAATATGAATTTCCGGCGAAAAGGAAAGGGAACTCCAGCTGGGCTCTATTCCGCTACTTTAGAAACGGAGCACAAATAGGGTTCTACCCCAAAAGATCAGCCTCGGATGAACCGGATTGGATCTTTCAGAGATCGTCAACGGATGGAATATGATAGATCTATAGAGTTTCTAGGTACATCTGTAGATCTTCCCAATTCCAAACTCCAGAATGAAATATTACACCCGAAACTTGCTTTCTCTCATATAAAATCGCAATATTGTTATGATGCGAAATTAGCGCAGAGCGTCCCTAAAAAGTTCCCTAAAATTCCCAGGCGGAAAAGCAAGAAATAGGCAGTAAATAAGCAATTCACGCTTAAGAATAAAATTCGCGCGAGCTGTCCATATGTATGTCAGTGACAATGAGGAGCAGTAGAGGCGAAAAGACAAGTTGAGTGAGGAGTAAGAACTCCTGTTCTGAGTCTGGCCTGAAGTGACTGATCATTGAGGGCTAGGTTCTAATCTAGCTTCCGCTAGTTCAATCAGGCCAAGCTTACTACCTGTTGCAAGGCTCTTAAGGTCGACCTCATGGTACCCACTTTTTCCTTTCCTCAGCTTCTGGTGCTCAATCGCTCCGATCGCTACCATCTGATAACCAATCTGTTTCACCAATCTCACTTCTTTAAAGGTCGTGCAGGCACAGCTATTGCATTCGGAAAAGCTCAGGGATCATCCTTAAATTTGGTGTGTGGAACCTCGTCCGACAGAAACTGAGCCTCTAATATTCGGTAGCGCAGTTTCGTTCCTGACGGACCCTATCACTCCCAGTCTTTGCTATAGAACGGAGACTTCTGCTGTCCTTGCTGTGCTAATCCTTATGGAAGACGACTTACCGCCCGATTGGAAAGCGGAAGATGTTCGAGAATTGATACTCCCTACCGAAGTTATAAGCATCATCACCCTGCATGAGCCTAACTTGAGACTTTAGTGAACTGAAGCTGGAGTTTAAGGATAGCCCAAGTCTCTTCGATGTCGCTGGTCCAGTCTTTAGATTAGATTAGATTAGAATAGGGCGCCGTGCAGCATGAATCCAAGCGCCTTCTAGTTCGATTCTCAGCTTCAATTCCGAGTACAACAGCACCCACCCCATCTCCACCCTCCTCATTCTTCTCATCCTTACCAGTTCATCATCTGCTCCTAGGACTCAGTTCGGGACCCTTATGCATCCCCTTTCTATTAAAACTTCTTAACTCAAGGCATGATTGTACTTAGCCAGCCGGTCTTCCGGATGAATTCCATTAGTCAGGCCGGTTTTAGTTTAGGAAATTCTTTCCAAACGAGTATCGCTTTACTGGGGTCCAATTCTTAGTCTCTTGTCCCCTCTCTGAAGTTACAAAAATTTCATTCACTACAATATATTTAAAACGTTCAAAACAATATAAGAAGGTTTCAATTAATATCGCGTTAGTTATTGAAGTTCAATCTAAATCAATCATATACTTTACTCAGTGATTTATTTTAATATAATTCTCGAATGCAAGTTTAACTGGAAGCTTTTAAAAATTGAGATAGGGTAAGTGTGCCAAATTTCGGCATAGTTGCATGCAAGCGTCAAAGTCTCAAGTTTGAAATGTAATATTTTAAATACAAATTGATTTATTTTTATTTTTTCTTTTATAAGAGTGTTGCTTGGAATCCTGTAAAGAGTTTACCGTCTTTATTTACTCTAAAATCATTCTTATTGCATTTTATAATGAATAAAAATATAGACATATGTAGCTTTGGTGCCCTATTTCGGCCACCTTGATTATCATAGTTCCTCGCCCTTCGGGAATTCTTCCAATACTTTTTCACGTCATCTCGTTGTCGAAGCTACATTTTTTGTTATTCTTTTGCATTGTATAATCTCTATAGTACGTAAAATCTAAAAGTTCATGGAAATTCGAGGAACAAAAAAGGTGGCCGAAATTGCAAGCTGGCCGGAATTTTGCACACTTACACTACTTACTTTTCCATTTTTATCGTTTCATGTAGATAGACCATAAAGCTAACCTCTAAAATTTTTAATTAATTCGCGAATCATTTAATTAATTGTTTTGTAACGGTTTCTTGAATTTATCAATAGCTGCATGATAAATATGCAATGCATTAAAATAGCGAAATATTGTTGGCGAAAAAAATGAAGAAGTTGTGAACTGTCTTGCTCATTTCAGTTTTATTATCAAGGATTAATGATTACTTTTTAGATTTGTACTGATCACTGAGCTAAAATTAATTGACCAAACAATATGTTTGCTCTATAAATTGAAGAATTGCATTAATGGAAATTTTATTATATGCAAAAACAATTCAAAAATTGCAATGATTAATCTAGACTTAAACTGCCCCACCTTCCCTTACTATAAATTATTTTAAACTAATAATATTTTTATCATTTTCCATATGAATACATTCGAATAAATTCTCCAGAGGAAGTTGCAAATTATGTGCTTAGTAAATTAATTAAAACGAAATTGACAGGAAATTATCACCTTCGTGCTTAGTGAATTATCGAGGCAGTACTTATCACTAAGGTTTGACGGTTATTCGACCTTTATTTGGTGCTTCAAATGGCTTCAAATTTCCATTTCTTCGAACGCATTGCGAAATGTCTCACCTTCGCCCTACAACACTACGCATAATTCAGCGAAAAGGGGGAAGTTCCATACAAGATATGCTGGTGCACAGCTGAGAAAATATTGTTTTAATTACAACAGAGGACGTAATACTGCAAGATTGAAGAAAAAAATTCCTTGGCGTCTGCTGGGCAGAGAAGAATTTGTTGTTTGGAGATAATAGTAAGGTAGAGAGACATCATCAATCACTCAATCACACTCCAACTGGAGATATCTGTGATTCCAATCGGCATCGCACAAGATAATTGTCAATTTATCGGTCAATTTGCATAAAATGCTCCAAGCTGATTTTCTATGCAAATTGCATAATAATACCGCTCTTCTTGCTGCTGTACTTTGTTTTATTTACAGAAAACTGTATCAACACTCGATCTCTGGGCTCTGCAATGAGATGACCTTTGCGTATGATCCTCCAACTTCCAAGGAGACTCTCGCATCTTGTTGTTTCCTTTTATGGCACCATTGGGAATGACGTGGAAGGAAATATTGACCATGTGCACTGCTGAATTTCTTCTGCAACATCATTCTTATTTCTTCGATTTTTAATTTATTGTTTTATACTCGTCGGTGCGATCTTTTCACACGTTCAGAAATTATTGTGCAATAGGACGATTATCAGATTCATGCAATACGCAACGCATAAAACAAAGAGTCTTATGAAGACTTCAAAGCTAATGGGAAATGTATTTTTTAAATGATTTCAGATGATTCTTGGATCAAATTCATGTATTGAAATGACGAAACTGTTGAAGTGTTTTAAGTACAATTTCAGATAAAACAAGTATTTAAATTTAAACTATAAAATTGAATTGGAATGCACTAGTAGTCAGGGTAATAAATTATAAATTAATCTTACTAAAAAACAGGAACTATTTATAGCTTAAAAACAACTAATAAAAATAGCAAGAATTTGATCTAATTCTACGCTTACAAAAATAGAATTTTTAAAATTAAAATCTCGCATAGTAAATTCTACTATTTAGGATCTCTAGATTTGATAGGGGAAGGTGATGAGCCTTCGAATGTTGTCAGCCTTTTTCTCTTCTCTTCTGAAGCAAAAATTTTATTCCATTGATAAAATAATATAGAATAGAACCAATATGAAATAAAAGAATTATTAGAATAGATTTTTAGTTTTAGGTAAAAAGAAACAAAAATGTAATGTTCAAAAACGGACGATAGTTGAAGGACGACTATTTTCCCTTAGAATGAAGTGGGGCACCTTTGAATTAGGGCAGCTTTGAAATTGGGTTTTTTCTCTTATTTTCAAATTAATTGAGCTTCGCAATTGGATTGTGGAGCTAAATTGTATCATGATAAGGTCTAATTTATTTTAAAATAGGAGAAAAGCTCAATTTCAAATCTGTCCCAATTCAAAGGTGTCCCATTTACCCATATTCAGAAAATAAGAATATAATAATGTTCATGGTAAATTTCATAAGTCAGTTATGGTTAATTTTAGAAGTTCGAGACGGCGACTTATAAAAATATGTTTATGAAAAATTGTAATTTCTACTATTTTTCAGATTAATATCGATACACAAAAATTTCAGATTTTTCTCAAGGTAGAATATGAATAAAATATCTCAAAGACTTTAAAAAATCTTAACAGCAAAACTCGTGTAAATATTTTATTGATCGATTTTATTGAGATATCATAATTTATTGATTGAGAGTATTTATTAATTACTTGTATATTTTAATTTGGTGAAATTCTAGAATAGGGGAGACTGGGGCAAAAAGTCACAAAACGGATATTTTATTTTTTTACAAGCTACTCGAGCGCTTCAAAAATTTCTAATTAGCGCAGTTTTATAGGAAATTTACCGCCCTACAACTTTGTGAAAGTAATTTTCCTCTATTTTGTAAGGAAATATGTTTATCGAACCAATTTCTAAAAGGTAATTTTGTGATCATTCTCAAAAATACTGGGACAAATAGTACCAGACATTGGGTATTATCATATTTTGATTCGCTTCATTACGGGCTTCCGTAAATTTAAAAAAATACCTAGAGGACATATTTTCATAGAAAATTTATTCATCTACACCTTTGTAAAACACTGTTTTCTCTGCGAGAAAAGTGAGAAAACGGAAAAAGCACTTTTCAAGCTATTTTAGAAAAAAACACACAAAAGACTGCAAATCGTTTGACCAATGCAAACAACAAGCGGCGAGACATGGTAATGACGTTTCTTTTTGCCGTGAGACATCAGAAATTGATTCGCTTTTTGTTACTTTTTGCTCCATACCATTTGTTACTTTTTACCCCAAGTGGCCATTTTTAATAAAAGGATTTCTGGAGAAAAGAACTTTTGTGAAATTCTAAAATAGATAGCGGATTCGTATTCAAAAATCCAAATTATTTAGAAAATATTCACCAGTGCATCAATTTTGGAAAATAAGTAGGTAATAATTATTATCTTCTGCAAGGCAAATATTTCAAAAATAGGGCTAAAAATTTCGATATTTTTATTTTCTAAATTCCTTGCTTGAATTCTAAGAAACTTACGACATTGAAGAAGATCTATTGAGGCTATTTATAGAAAAAAAAATTGAGCCGCTATCTTTTTTACCTTGGAAGATATTTAATTTTGATTTTTAGATTTGTGACTTTTTGCCCCAGTCTCCCCTACTATTTTCGAGAAAATTGCGTCACGTTGTTTGTAGATTTTCTTTCAATTTGTTACCGATTTAGAGGCAAAACTTTAAGTTAAGATATCAAATTTAGATCTTCTACAATCCTATCATTAATTTTGATTTGAAGCATTTAATTTCTCGTTTTTCCCACCCTTTTCTTCTATTTCCAAAATTATTTATTTATTTTTTTAACAAAAACTTTTTCAATATTTTTTTTTTATTTCGTTAAGGCAATGGAGACAGACGGTACTAACATTTAAGTTCCAGGACTTAAGAGCAAGAAATTCATCATATTGTATTTATTGAGATTAAAGTTGAATAACTCTAGAATATTTACCAATTATTTACCAATTATTTCTCATTGGATTTGGTCAAAATTTGTTTACTTAAAGAGTTTTAAAATTCATAATAAGACAATACCGATCTTAATCTGTAATAAATCGCCAATGAACTGGTATTTTAGCTGTTGATTTGGAGTATTCTAACTCATGTGTTCGAGTATTCCGCAAAGCTACGATTTGCTTTCTTGACTCTAAATAAAAATATTTATAATTTAAATTACTTATCTAGAGCGTACGGCCTATTCGACATATGTCAATCCTGTCGACGGCTGTATCCCACCAATCTAAATCCTTTAATCCTTTCATGCAAATTAATTTAATAAATTTATATTCACAATGATTTTACTGCTATTAAAATTATAATTTGTATAAATCTGTTTTTCGGATTAAATCTTGCTGTCATAATTTACTAAAATACATTAGAATCATTCTATTTTTGTTTCACTAATTGTTTATTTAGAAACAAGTTTAAAAATCAAAATCAAAATCTAAAATATATTAAAGATTTATCTCTTTCAAAAGCATATTCATTTTTTTTTAATTTTTTAGATATAGAGGAAAGTACATTATCTTCGGACGATTTGAGCTTCGGATAACTTTTTCTATATTTTTTTTAATATATTCCTCAGAAATCTGATGAATGGAAATTTTATTTAAATATGGAAAATAAAAATATTGTTCGTAGCTTGAGTCGTCCGAAGATAGTGGGAAGCGGGGCACCTTTGAAATTGGGATTTTTTACCTAGGATGGAATCACCACTTCTCGCCAGTGTCCCACTTCTCGCCACGTATATTGAAATCGCTATTTTTCACGATTTAGGAAATAAATGAGCCGCAAAGTTACTTGTATTTTTAATGCTGCTACGTATAGAGTCGAAAAACACTAAATTTTTGTTTTGAATTTAAAGGTTTGAGCATTTTTTAGAGGAATATTTTAAGCAAGTGCATCGAATCCAATATTTCTTACCAAATATACTAAGTGTCATGAAACTTTTATCGAATAAAATTTAATTTTTGAATAAGTAATTTGCCTATTGAACATTTATTTACACTCGGCGAATACATAAAACTTGTATTTAGTTAGTTAATATTTAATTTTATATAATTTTTAAGTAAAAATGAGCCATGGCGGAAAGTGGTAATATTCTGGAATTGATTTTACCACCTGTCGCCATATCTTTTCAATAGGCGACGATAACTTTACTTCATACATTCTCAGTTGTCAAATCTGCTTTATTTACTTTCTGCAATAGACCTACAATTTGATTTCTCAAATAAAAGTGATGAAAAGTCATTTAATAATAATAAAAATATTAATAAGGTGAACATGAGGAAAAAGAAATTCTGAATGTATTCTTGACATATTATTGCTCAAAATAATCGAGTTTGAACTTTTCCAAGTGGATGCCGAATAGTAGTTACAGAACTGGCGAAGAGTGGCAAAAAGTGGCGACGAAATGGTTCTTTTTGCATTGTTAATAAAAACCTTTTTTTTAGGTACTCCCGCGTTAAATTGTAGGACAATTGTTTTGACGAATCTAGAGTCAATATATCTAAGTAGATTTATGTCAAATTTGAGTTATCTGATAATAAGGGGTCAAAAGTTATAATACAATTAATTTCACTTTTTCCTAAAAGTGGCGATAAGTGGTTACTCCACCCTATTTTTTTAAATAAAATTGAGTCTCATCGTGATCTGCACAAACAGATTGAGAAGCTAAATTACATTGTGATATGGCTCAGCTCCATTTAAACATAGGAGAAAATCCCAATTTCAAAGGTGCCCACTTTCAAAGGTGCCCCACTTCCCCCTACGCACCTAATGGATAGTCTGAATCCTCATTTTTTTTCTGAAAAATGGGAAGTTCTAAAAGAACATGGGAAAATAGAAGTGTTCGAAGACAGTGTATGTGCGAAATTTGCAAGCTCTCTCTTAATTATGCATCGGTTTGCAACTTAAAAATCTATTTTATTAAGCATTACTTTTTATGAGATTACATTAAAGCCTGGATATTAATGTTCAAATAAAGCAAATAAATATCGAGCATTTATTCAAATAAAATATATCTTTTGCAAGCTAATAAATCTTTTATAAATCACACCAATGACATTTATTTGATTCAGAAAAATAGAGGAATGTTGGCATGGTTCGCCCAGAGTGAACCTTCAAACAATACAAATTTTCTCTTTGTTTGCAAGGAGCTAGTTCGTCACGTCTTAGCTATAAGATAGATAATTATTAAGCTCATGAAACGAGATGAGAAATGGTAGGTCATCTCTTTGCAAACAAAGTGAAAATTCGCATCGTTTGAAGGTTCACTCTGTGCGAACCATGCCTACATTCCCCTAGGTATATCAAGAAATTTTTCTAGACAGAAGGATTAATAGTAAATGTCCTTAGAACTTGACAATGCTACGTCAACTTTTCCTAATAACCCTGCAAAATTGCAAATTTTCCGATCGCGTCTGAAGATCGCGCGTGATCAGTGCAATTGATCGTGAGATGTGTGACCTGCGGAGAGAAATGTATTGGAACTAGAATGCCCCCAAGATCTCCACTTTCCTCCAAAGCCATCTGGACAAATAACAATAATTCCGATAATGAAATTATGATTGCCACACAGAGCTTCATAACCCTGAGCACCATTGCGATCACCGTCCGATCGCTGATGCTCGCGGAGATCGTTCTGAGGAAGATCTCATGGGAGCCACACTGGGGAAATAGTCTGAGAGCGATCGCTACGATCACCAGAGCTCAGTTTATCTGTGAGCCCAGAGCTGTGCGCACCGGGCACGAGACTTTTCCTCCGTCTTTCGCGGGCCTTCTCTATCTTTGTTCAAAGTGGCCACGATCGTGCTCCCTAGCACAAACTGATCAGTTGCTCTTGTGTCGCCAAAGTGTTTGTCACGCTGCCCTCGAAGACTCCTCATGGACTTCCCAGCACTTTTGGTGATCGCGGATGGATTTATGTGAAGTGTTATTTCTTCTGCCAATCTACGGATTAGCTACTTAATTTCAGAAAAAAGAAGAATTTCTAAGTGGTTTTTTGTGACTCTGTTAATTTACTTTTTGTGCGTGAGATCTGTTTTTCTTTTTATTTCATATTGTGTACTTTAGCACGATTTTAATTGCCTCGTTGACATTCAATTCAGTTCAATGTTACTGCGAAGAAACCACCAATTACAGCCTCATTTGCTTGAGATTGACTGCATGACAAGCACAAAAGTCCCATCATCGCTTTGAAAGTTGTACCCAAGTAGCTAATTAGATACGATTAGGAAAACAAAAGTGACTTATTAAAAGTCTATAATGAGAGTTTTCAATAGATGAATAAACGTTTTGTAATAAGTGAATTAGAATGATATAATATCGCCTTTTGAGTGTAAATTCGATTAGAAATGTGAATTTCTCAAGGGATAACCCATAACGAGAGATCCGCGACACGAGTGAAAATAATTCAATGATTTCGTTTTAGGAATTCCTATAAAAACGTTTTATAGGTTACTTTAAAACTGTGTTATAGAACTTGTACTTTCGATTCTAAAATGTGCAACTGATTTGTGGTTTTAATAGTAAATCAACAAAATGTTTATTAGAAAGAAAAGCTTGGAAAAATAATCATAATCAAAATTGTAGGCAATTTGATTACATTCTTACATAGGACTTATAACACTCTTGTAAGACTTTTTTCTAAAAACAGTATTTCTAACAGTAGTATTTTTCAAAATGTACTAATTCTGGATTTTCAATTTGAAAATCTTTGAGATAGGAGGAAGTGGGGTATCTTTGAATCGCGGCACACTTAAAATTGCACTTTTTCGCCTATAATGGGATGGAACATTACCATATTACACAGTTTGTTTGTGGTAAAGTTAAATTCTATTCAAAAATAGGAGAAAAAGGCCTATTTCAAGAGTGCCTCAATTCAAAAGCGCCCCACATTCCCCTAAATAATTTTCACGTAGAGAATTCTATAAATTTTTTATAAAAACGCTATTATTCTACCACTCTTCCTCATATGTATTCACCTTTATAAAAAAATACATTGGGCTACGTTTATATGACCCACTTTGATTGAACCAAACTTGTCCCAAAATTTAAACATATTAATTTTTTTTCAAAATTTCGTGCATTTATTTCAGTTCGGAAGTAAGCTTTAAGCTTGATACTTTGACAAAAATTCTAGTATTCTTAGTAAAATTGTGTCTTTTCGTAATTGAACTTGTTTGTTTATCACTAGCACACAACAACAACAAAGAATGACAGCTTATCTTATATTTACACTTACATTTATGGATTAAAACTATAGTGCATGCTATATGACAAAGAAAATGCGCAAATGTTAAACAAATAATACAAATTAATAGAAAATAAAAAAGCAATTAAGATGTCAAATCTTACTTAAGTCTTATTAAAAAGTTGTCCCAAAAATTCACTTCGCTTGGAGCGAAATTTTAGAACGATTTCATTCATTCGAATACCAAATATTCTTGGCATTAAAGCTTGAACAAAATCTGAAATATTGGAATTACAGACTGTCCCAAAAGTTTGCAGTATTCGAAGTCAATTTTTGGGACAGCTGTTGAATTTGTTGAACATCAGATCTTCATTGACATTTCATACTACTGAGCGTGAATTTAATATATTCTGAATACTTTTGCAACCGGTTTTGCTTCAGTTTATTCAGTTCATCAAACTTGTAGTTAATTATTGTACAATAACTTTTCGAGAAATAGTCAATATATCATTCCTTGTATGGTAAAATTTTGGGACAGTATAAATTAGTCTGTGTAGGATTTTACTAACTATTGTGAACGATTCATCACTTTGCAAAATTAGGACGATTTATTATTTAACCGAAAAAATCTTAGAATTCCTCTGAAAATTTCAAAATTGATCAAATCAAAATACAAATGAACCAATGTGGTCAGTATAATTATTTGATTTAGTCAGTAAATAATGAAAAATTATCACAAAAGACTTTGTATCATATGTGGAATGTTAGGAAGATTCGCAATTTTTTAATCTTCCGGTTAACAACAATTTATTAACCTGTAATAACCCTTACCAAATCAACGGCCGAATATGCTACGAGCATTTTATTATAATGTCTACATTTAGATGTTCAGCTAACATTCATATTGAATTTGTCCCAAAATTTAATCCATTTGAAACTGTTTTTATTTGAATTCAACTGTAAGTTTAGTAATTAACACTGAATGCCAAAAAAGCTATTTACACCGCCGCATTAGATTGAGAATAAAGTGTTCCAAAATTATATTTTGGTGCAATTCAGTCTCAATATAGCGCAAAGGCATAAATGGCCTCAATGAAAACGTTTGGATTATCGCTTTAGAGCGAGATTGAATTGTCCCAAAATCCAATTCCTTTACTAAACATCAATCCACTTCGGCGGTGTAAATAGCCTCAAAGAAACCATTTAGATTGCTGCCTTAGAGTGAGACTGTGTTGCCCCAAAATTCAATTCCGGAACAATTAAATCGCTATCTAGTTCAGCGGTGTAAATGGCCTCAATGAAACCGTTTGAATTGCCGCCATAGAGTGGGACTGAACTGTCCCAAAATTCAATCCCAGTACAACTAAATCTCAATCTAATTCGGCAGTGTAAATAGCTTCAAAGAAACCATTTCGATTGCTGCCTTAAGGCCTCTACACATTGGGAGCAATTTTCGTCAAAAATCGCTTTTTTGAAGAAAATTTGCATGCAGTCCTGTAAGTGGAAACGTCAAAATTCTGTCAAAAATGCAATGTTTGACGAAAATTGCTCCCAATGTGTAGAGGCCTTTAGAGTCCCAAAAGATAATTTTGGGACAATTCAGTCTCAATCTACTACGGGGGTATAAATGTCCTTAAAGAAACCGTTTCGCTTGCCGACTTAGAGTGAGACTGAATTGTCCCAAAATTCGATTTTGAAACAATTCAATCTCAATAAAATGTAGCGATGCAAATGGCCTCAATTTCTAATGAAATTAAAAAAATCTTAAATCAGCTTTAAGTCAGCTTAAAGCTTAAAATATTCGTTTCCCGCGAGGCGAATTTTTGGGACAGTTTAATTCGATTTCGAGACGACTTGCATCGTCATCTGATTTTTATATTTGTGTACACAAATTTAATTTAAATTAATCTTAATCCAAACCGTTCTATGTTAACAAACAAAATCAATCTAAACCATCGTATATAAACGTACTCATTGGAGTTCTTATATTTTGGAACAGAGGGGCACAATTTTTTTTGAATATTTAAATGCTTCTTGGGTATTTGACTGAATAATCTACTGTTAATTGGATAAATTCTTGAGCAAATGAGTGTCGGACGGAAATGCATTGGCTCGTGGTAGTAAATTGAACTTATCGAATGTCAACGGTAACAAGAAGTTTGTTGCGATTGAGACGCGTGGGCAAAAGTGACTAAAAACAAGTGGTGGTGTCAGATATTAAATGATCTATTTGTGAGGTGGTATTATTTATTAGCAGATATTCGTAAAACTATCAGAAAAACAGAGGAAAAAGCGCAATACTTGTGCATGAAGAATAAATGGTGTGTGAAAAGTCATACAATCCAGTAATTTAGCAAAAACGATTTGTTGGAAGGAGCAACTATAGAACCTTATAAACTCATAAAATATAAATATTTAATAAATTAAGTGTGTAAAGTGTAATTTATATATTGCTAAAATGATCATAACACATCAAATTATTTCCATGGTAAGTGGTAGGAAAATTCTTCAAAAATAGCCACTGATGTGCTTCTCTTGATATGAAAATGATTATGCAAACAGTTGCACCGGTGCTTCAGCACCTAATAAAATCCAAACATCTGCATCAATCACAACATAAATTGCTCTAAGTGATCTTTTCTCCCTTGCAATGGGCCACCATCTCTCTACACAGTAATACCGCACACTGAACATAGAGTCAAACATTAAAATATGCCGAGCATAGTTCATTTATAATTATACACTATGTAGCTAAGAAGGAGATTGTCTCTAATATTTTTCGGTACGCCAAAGATATTTTTCATTCTTAGGAGTCGAGGTGCATTGCAATCATGTGTAATTTACTGCTAAATATTTGCCAGTCGCCTCAATTTTGCAAGAATTTGCCATCGAAAATTCCCTGAAATAGTCCAAACCAGCTCATATGTGTGTCTATGGGCAATTAGAGAGGACTTTTTAGACTCAATTAAACGAAAGACTCCAACAAGCGACGAACCCGTTTTTCTTGCCATCCAACATAAACTTTTCCCACACCAAATTTCCACATACAATTCCGCTCGCATTTCCACGTTAAATCTTTCACTTGCCCTTTTTTTCTTGCGACAAATACATTTTTATGTTAATTCATGGCATAATTAATTTGATTATCATTTGAATAATTTTTTTTATTGTCATGTTAAGTAGTAAAGCGGAGTGCACCCGCTCAATGGTGCTATTTCAATGAAAAGTGAAAAGGCGAAATCTTTCACCTGAATATTTTTTAAGTACAGAGCTGTTCTTAGGTTTCTCATGTGCAAATACATTTTTATGTTAATTCATGCCATAATTAATTTCGGAATTAGAGAATTTTTGTGGTTGCAGCATCCTAAAAATGCTTTTATATTACAATAATTGAAATACAATTTCTATGCATATTTCATTCTTCTTCGTGAATTATTCAACTTAATTTTTGAGCAATTTTCAAGGAGACTATTCGGAAATTTTTTTAAAGTGGGAGGACAGAAACATAAGAATTGTCTATTGGATATTCAGTTCTATACTTGCATAAACATTTGAAATTATTGCGACGCCTTCAGATTTGTGGTTTAACACAGGAGTTTAATTTCCCTAATTTCTTAAGAAATGTAATAGATTTATTTGTCGCTTGGAAATTAATGAATATTAAGGATATGTTTGTGGTCTAAACGAAGCTTGAATGGTCATGAATTATCATTTGAATAATTTTCTTATTCTTAAGTTAAGTAGTAAAGAAGAGTGCATCAGCTTAATGGTGTTTTTACAATGATAAATGAAAAGGAGAAATCTATCTCCTGAACATTTTTTTTTAGTACAGAGCTGTTCTTACGTCTCTCATGTGCTTCTCTGTAATCGACTTTTCTTTTAGTTGGTTTCTGTCACAGCCGTTGTTCTGAAAAAAAATAGTGACAGGAACAAAAACAACGAATCGATAAAACTGAAACGCATGACTATTGTCATTTCCAGGACTCTTGAAAAAGATTGTGGCGTTTCTAAACAGTAACGACGTTAGAATATAACTGATAGTGATAGAGTTTTATTAAGGACATTTGTATAATTGTTAAGTGTTTGATTTGAATGGGATCTTGGTCACAATAAGTCGATAGGCTTCAGACCTATATCAAGGGTAAGGGGGGGATCAAAAAAATGAATATTGTCATGTACTAAAAAAAAGTTTCAGGAGAAAGATTTTCCCTTTTCATTTTACATTTGAATAATACCTTTATAGTGCTATTCCAGTGAAAATGCTAATGGGTAACTTTTCTTCTAATTGTTTTTAGTACAGATCTGTTCTTATGTGGTTTTGTGTAAATTACTTGGCTTTCACTTGGTTTCTGTCGCGACTGTTTGGTGATTTTGGGATAGGGAGACGACTGGGTAAAACAGTTGTGACAGGAACAAAAAGAAAGAGTCGATATTGCAGAAGCACTTGAGAACAGCCATGTACTAAATTGAAGTTCCGGAGAAAGATTGTCCATTTTCATTTTACATTAAAATAAATAGATTGTGGTGCTATTCCAGTAAAAATTCAAATGGGAAACCTTTCTTCTTATTTTTTTAGTACTGATCTGTCCTTATGTGCTCCTGTGTAATTTACATTGCTTTTATTTGGTTTCTGTCGAGACTGTTTGGTGGTTTTAGGACACGACGAGGACTAGAGAAAACAAGCAAGACAGAAAAAAAAACAAAAAAAAAAACAAGGAAAAGTCGATAACGCAGAAGCATATAAAATAGCCGTTTACAGAAAAATGTTAAGTAGAAAGATTTCCCCTTTTAATTTTTTTTTGAATAGTACTTTTACACATAACATAAATGATTAGGACAGAGTTAGCTTGAATGTAGCCCATATAGAGTTGTGGTATATGGATTCCTCGCAAAAACCTTCAATTCTTGTCACAAAATAATTTCGAAGAACCACAAAATGGAGAATATTTTTGATGTTCTATCACATTGTATCAAATAATATTCATTTTGCTGTGCTTTGAAGATTTCTGTGAGAAGTCCATAAGTACTACCGCAAGCCTATCTTTCTTAAAAGCATT